>NC_056749.1:320221507-320484007 GCF_019279795.1 Protopterus annectens
TAATAGTTTTGCATGGTAGTAAATCATCCAGGTACTGACTCAATACTCATATATTAATATAGTGTCACTGTGAGGCAGGACAACATTCCATTAAGGAATAAATATTTACCTCTTATTCTGATGTTTAGCCTCACAGTAAGAATATGTTAGCAGCAACATACAGCTCCTTGCGGGAATGCTGACAAGAGGCTTGTCTACTACAAAAACAGTTTAATTCAAGATGTCTTCACTCACATAGTTTTCATTCAAATAGCATTTCTTTTTCTCACAAGTCTTTTTAAGAGTCACTGTGATAATGTTTCAAGACTTAAGAAATGGATTGCCATACTTCCCTTTGATAATGTTTTATGATTTAAGTAATGAGTTGCCATGCGTCTTTAGTGCAGCTAGTTTGTTTTGCTGAAGTATAGTACTAAATTATAAATTATTGTTTGCTAGGATGATACCTGTATTTGTCCTTTACACATTACATATCCTTCATGCCTGCAACAAAATACTTCCGGTTAGTGCATAAAATGATTAGTTGTTTCCATTTTACAGTCATAAGGATTAGACAAAGGGGTCTGCTGCCCAGCTGCAAGCAGTTTGGGGTGGGGGGTTGATCATCACTGTGTATGAGGCACCAATCTGTCCATGCAAGCAGTATGTGCAGTCATAATTTTGTTCATGGCTGCTTCAATGACATGGCAGTCAATGTATGGCCTGTTGTAAGGGTACATAATCAGTAGCATGTGTAAGACTTGCTGATCACATGTTGACTTGGAAGATTGCAGATAGAATTGAAATTGTGTTGCTCATACAAAGTCAAAAAGTGATTAGCAGGTCTTACACAGTGCTGACTGCAGCATATGCATTATTATGATGTAATCCTCAGCTCGGGAGGCAATTTTTGCCCACATGGTTGGGAAGTGCCAGATGGGGACTTTCCTGGGGTGTCAGTTCATCTTGCTACAACTCTGAAAGATTTTATGCTATATTTTTTACTTAATCGAGGCACACCCTCTGATATGGATAACACTCATTTCCTCTTAATAGTGTTACAACCTCATTTTTCAGAAGGCATCCTCATTTTTGTAAGCTTTACAGTACTGCACACTAATACTGAAACAAAAATGAAATACTGCTGTGGAAACTGATCCATTAATTTTCTGAGTAGCTACTCTGCAGATGACATTGTGACAATGTAGTAAACCTACAAAAGTCAATAAAGACAACTTAATTGTGTTCCACTGGAGAAAATAGTCAGTGTAATTAAGTGTGCTCTGGAGAATATAAAGTCAGTATAATTAAGTGCTCCACTGGAGGATATGTTTTTGCATGTTAGCACTAAGTACAATCACTTGCAGTCTTATTGCATTTGGATAAGGTCATAGGGCAAGCCTCTGAGGACCACATAATTAAGAAATCTTTACTGTTTGCTAATTGAATTGCTTTACTTCTGATTCTTCTCCCCCCACCCTATATCCCATCATCAGGTGCATATAATACATTTTTCCTTGAAGGAAAATGCATGTGTCTATATAATGTATTTAACCTTATTTTCTTCCATAAAGATTAAATGATTTTGGATCATTAGCACTGATAATTATCACCATCAGCAGGTGTTGACAGGATCGTGAACCATTAGTGTGACTTTTGCTTTTAAAACAGAGGTGCAGTTAATGATTAGTGTAAACTTTTAGTGACCTTAGTAATGCATTCTGTCCAATACAACGTAAGAAGTTTTTCATTTGGATTCTGAGGGTCATTTGACACTCGTCCCATCTGGAATAGATAATCATACCAGACTGTTTCACATATTAATTCTAATTCATTCTGCCAGACCTGAAAGTCAGGTTATCATGCCTAATGCTGTTGATAACTGTTTATAGTAGGAGTTGTACAATAAGGGTCACAGGGCTTAGAAAATCTTTGCCTAATGATGTAATATTTTAATGAATATCCGCATTTCAATGAAAAACTGAGTTCATGCACTAAAATTCACATTTAGATATCCATTCCTGTTACTTCCATAACTATGCATCACCATTAACCATATATATATATATATATATATATATATATATATATATATATATATATATATATTTGTGTGTGTGTGTGTGTGTGTGTGTGTGTGTGTGTGTGTGTGTGTGTGTGTGTGTGTGTGTGTGTGTGTGTGTGTGTGTGTGTGTATACTCAGGCTAAGCACAAGTGCAACCATATCATCAAGTTTGCTGATGACACCACAGTCATAGGGCTCATCAGTAAGGAGGATGAAAGGGGATTATAGAGAGGAGGTGGCATCTCTGATCAGTTGGTGTGAGGGGAACAACCTTGGCCTGAATGTAAGCAAGACCTGAGATTGTCAACTTTTTTCAGAAAAAGAATAAACCACCCAGTGCTCAGGATCAACAGTGAGTGTGTGGAGAGGGTTAAGAGTATTAAATTCCTAGGTGTACATATATCTGAGGATCTCTCATGGTCAGGAAAACAGCAGCCAGCTGGTCAAGAAAGTGCAACAAAACCTCCATATTTTAAGAAGGTTGAAAAAAAGCTAAGCTTCCTCCTCATATTCTCTCCACCTTCTATAGAGGTGCAATAGGTGCAATAGAGAGCATCCTCACCTGTAACTTCACAGTGTGGTTTGGAAGCTGCAGAGTTACAGAAAGGAAGGAGCTACAGAGAGTGGTGATGGTTGCACAGAAGGTAACAGCTTCCAATCTTCCTTCAATACATCTTTATTCTGCAAGAGGTATCCAAAAGGCCACCAAAATAATACAGGATAACATGCATCCTGCGCATGGACTGTTTAAGTAGCTGGCATGGGGCAAGAGATATTGCAGCATCTGCTGCAGGATTACAAGATTCACTAACAGTTTCAACTCTACAGTGATTAGACTTCTGAAGTCAGGTACTAGGCGCAGGGGTCTGGACACATAAGTCAATTTTTATTTATTTGTGCAATATATACTAACATATATTCCGAGTAAGTGCCATATTTATTTATTATATCCAGTCAGTATTATTTAACTCACTCAAGAGCAATATTAGAAAAAAATAGGCATTGTTCAATCTGTAGTGTGTTTTGCATTACTTTAAATAGGGCACTTAATTTAACTCAGGGGAAGGTATTACTTTCATATATGAGTGTCGTTAAATGTCTCTGCTCTTTCTTGCATGTATTGGGAGTAGTGTTGTATTGTTAGTTGTTTAATCATCTACTTGTATGTGTTGTTTCCCTTTTCTTTGTCATCTCAAGAATTGAGCTGATGCACAGAATTTCATTTAGGCTACACGTGTAGTTCTAAATGACAGTAAAGTTTACTTTGACTTTATAAAGTACTAAATATGGCATGAGATTTGGTGATATTTTGTTACATAATTCACTTTTCCTGCCTTCCCTAGATGATAAAGCAGTTGGTCCTACCCATTACATTTAGATCACCTGCTGGCATCTAATCACCGGACATCTCCAAAGATCATGCCGGTGATAACTCTTTAATTCTTCTCTGTAAAAAGGCAGGTTACCTACCACTCCATCTTCCATTGTCAGTTCACTGGCATTCAGTCTGACTCGCACTTAGGACAATGGCAACACAGACAGATGAAATGGCCTTCTGCCTATGTGCTATTTTAGTCGCTATATCTCAGTCAAGAGCAGTGGAATCTCATTTAGACATCATATCTACAGCACAGTCTACTACAGAATCATCTTGTATATACAACTTAGGATACATGATCTCCCTATATGCTTATTAGGATCTCAGAATTTGGTGATATGATCCCGCTTTATACTAAGTGGGGATAATTTGTGCATTTTTTTTGTTGTTTTCCTGCTAACTGGGTGAGTGATTTGATCTTTCTTGGAACCTTTTCAGCTAAACCCAGGCCACCAAAAGAGCTAAGGCAATTTAGAGTAGTCAGTAGGTTCATAGTAGGTTACTAAGCCCTTACAAGCCTAGCCATATTTTTCCCCAAGTTGCCCCAAATGTTGATGGTTAGATGAGTGAAGTTCACAGATATAAGGGTCTATGGTAGTAAATAATAAATTCCTTTATCTAGGAGGGACATGGGCACCACCACAGGAGTGAATTTGTGATCACCCATACATTGATCTAGGTTATGTTGAAACAGGGCCGGGGGGGGGGGGTGTATTGTTTCACATGAATTGGAAAATTGTTTTAGAGAATTTCCAATCTCTGGGAGAATTATCTATCTCTCCAGCATGACCTGTTCATGTCAGAAGCTAGTTTAAGATCCCTGGAGTGAGTGACCCTTGTGCAGTTTGATTTATGAATGTGTAGCATTTCCATCAGGGCTGGGTCAGAGACTGTCCTGTAAGCCAGGCACAGGTAGCCCCTTAGCAACCTGTAGGAGAAGGAATACAGTGGCAGGGCTTTCAGTCTGAATTTCTATCCAGTTGTTGCAGGTGTCTGGTGAGGTACATGCAAAATGGAGAATTGTATTCAATTATTGGTCTGATGGAGGGCCAAGTATAATGGAATTATAACATCCTTAGATCTAGAATGTAATGTCTTTACTTATAAGATGTGCTACACAGAATGACTTCCTTGTCTGCATTAACCTTGTCTATAGTATAACATCATCACTAGGGGACTCAAAAAGTGCTCGCAATTTGCAGTCACCTGCGAACTTGGTCAGCCACAGGCTGTAAAAGCTTGCCTGAACTTCTGAGAAATAAATTCTGAACAGTAAAGGGCCCAGCACAGAACCCTGTGGTATGCCACTGGTGACTGGTCTTTTGCTAGAGGTGAAGTTATCCACGTCGACAGTATGTGTCCTGTCAGTGAGCCAGTTGGCCACCCATCTGGAAATGTAGAGGTTATTTTCCAAATGGGAGAGATTCTCTATACCACCTAAGTGGGGGATTGTGCCAAATGCCTTGGCAAGGTCAAGACAGGTGGTATGCACTGTCTTTCCCTCATCTAGGGCCTTGGTGACTTTCTCAAAGAAGTCAGCCATGTTTAACAGGCATTATCTACCTTTAATGAATATGAACTGGGTTGAGACCAGAGTTTAGAGAGGACCTATGTCCTTGTTAATAAAGTCCATAATGATTCTTTCTATGGCCTTGCATACAAGGCTGGTCAAGCTTATGGGACTATAATTCCCAGGGTCAGTTGATAAGTCCCCCTTTGTGCAGAGGGATTACTGTTGCTGTCCTCCATTCTGCCTGAACATAGCCAGTTCTCTGGCTGTGGCTAAACAGGGATCCACATGGATCTGCTAGGTCATGTTTTATGTTGTTTAAAAGGCAACTTAGGATGTTGTCTGGTCCCATTGATACTGGGTCCTTGGCCTTGGAAAGTGCTGAGATGACCTGTCTCTTAATAGGCTGAGGAATAGTAGCAGGTATACTTTGGGGGATGACTGGAGAGACAGGGGGTGACGTTTTCTCCAATTCTGTCAACTAGCAGGTTAGATATTACTTTCAGTTCAGTATGTGTGTGCTATCCACAACCAGTTTAGCACATAGCTGGGTATTCCCTTTTAGATTTCAGAATGTCTTGTGATTATCCTTAGCTGGGGAGGCTATTTTTGCTATGTAATTAGCATTGGGGACTTAAGATCTCTAATTTTTTTGATTAAGCTAGAGAGGTATTTTGTCCTCTGCTGAGCCAGGTCCCTCTTATCCTTGGACATTAGTTTCTTTCTCTTGTTGTATAGTCTGTTTGTACTAAAGGTCCACCAAGGTAGCTTGTTTCTTCAGCAAGACCTGGTTTTAATCTGGTCAGGTGCAGCCAAATCTATAAAACTGCTTAAGTCATTATACAGGGCATTGGTGAACACCTCTGCATAGGAGTTGATAAAGCCACCAAACAAAAAACTAGTAAATGACAAAAACAGCACAGAAGCATGTCTTCCCGATATTTTACTGTTTTCCAAAACTTTACAAATTTTACTTTAAGCGCTTTTCATTTGCACTGAAGCAAACTCCTTCAGAAGTCAGTACCATTAAGTCTGGCTTAATTTAAAATACAAATGTAATGACATATTTAATACCCCACCCATGCAACAACAATATAACTTAAAGCTGTAAGCAGTTTAAAATGCTACTACATTGAAGCCTAAAAACGTAGCAACCAATAAAACATTTTAACCCTGATATAACATTGATATCCATCAAGACATATAAAATATTCTAAATTTAAACATATACAAACTGTGATCGAGTATACCACTATAGAAGTTGTGTTACATTAATACTAAAATTGCACTTCTTTAAAATAGCAGAAACACAAAACTAATGTTTACTGATACACTTTGTCAACTGACCAAATTGTTGCCCTATCTCACTACATTACGGAGTTTACGTGAAATACTTTGACAAACATATTGTGACTATCGACACAAATTTTTACTTTTCAAAACACAACTATTAGAGCCCATATCGTTTAATCCGGGAATCCTATAGGCATCTAATCTTATCTGCCATGCCAGTTCCAATTCCTCTAAATGAAGAGGAGTTGGACCGTCTCTTGTAGAAGGTATCACCTGGTCTACTGCCATGTAGGAAAATCCATGCCCGTAGTGGGCATGAACATCTGCATAGGAGTCCATATTATCTCCATTCAAGGTAGCTTTGAAACTTCACTTAGTAGGAGGTAATTTGCCTTAGAAAAATTCTTAAGCATTTTTGAGCTTGATGGGGTATCTGGTCTTTTAATTACATCAAACAAGACTGATTTATGCATGTATAAAAAGTTGAACTGCCACAGTAGAAGGAAAATTCTTTATTGCAGGGACAAAGTGAGTACTTTCACAACCTTCCAGGTCGCTTCATCAGACTTAATAAAACATCCCATGCCTTCCTTGATATATATACTTTCAAAGTGACCAATCAGTTAAGACAAATATTTATATCAGATTCAATTAATTTAAAAATAGTAGAAAAAAACATAAAACTGTTAAAAACAGTATGCAAGTTCAAATGTGAATGCCTATAGAACCATGTAGAAGGGAATTAGTGCTTTAAGGCTCTTGCCTTTAAAAATGGTTTCAAAGAAAGTTTCATTAATACCTGGGGGCGAGTTGTCTGCATTTAGTTGCAGAATCCATTTGGTCTGATATTACCAGGGAGGGCATCACACGGGAGGGTGGGAGTACAATGCTCTCCCATGTTAGTGAGTACTATGTCCAGAACATTTGAGCCACTTGTAGGTCTGCTGACAAGCTATTCCAAAGCATTTGCACTGATAAAGTCTAAGAATCTCTGAGCCAGCATGTTTATGGTCATGTACATTTCCCAGCTGATGGTAGGATAATTAAAATCACTTATGTGTAAGGTGTTGGGCTGAATGGTAAGTGACTCCAGTAAGTCCAGGTTTGTAGCATGCTTTTCCTGTTTGTGGTGGGGGACCTATAGCTAGCTATGATGTGGTAGTGGGCTTTGCCTATAGTTAATTGGACATGGAATAGCTCAAAAGAGTCGAATTTTTGACCAGTCTCAAGGTGTACTTATCCTTAATGAAGATGGATACATCTCTTCCTTTGGTTCTTTCATGCTCAGTTTGTAGTCTGAACAAATGGAAGACATTTTAGCCCTGCACGGCCAGTGTGTTTTCCACACCTTTGATCCATGTATCAGTGACCTTACAGACATCAACATCTTCCAAAGTGAGGAGTTTTTCTAGGGAGTGCAGTTTCTTGTTTAGACTCCCAGCATTAAGCAGCAGTAACTTGAGTTTATCTAGAGAGGATTTTATTATACTGGGAGGTTGGTAATGCCTTTGCCAATATCCAAAATCCTAGTGGATACAGGTGCAGATGATCTCTTGCAAAGCAGCATGGCCTGTCGACCATGTCTTCCCATTCTGACAGATAGTGAATGCCCTTGTACTGACACCAGAAGCTAAACCAATAATTAAACTCAATCATTTTTTGTTTGAATTGTGGCATCATCCTTGGAGAAGGTAGAATGCTGCTTAACGCTAGACTTATACCTGCCTGTGACATACAATCTGAGAGCTCAGTCAGTCATGGCTCTCTTCATATAGTCCACTGAGGTATGGTTGAAGTCATTCATCCCGAAAAGGACTATGACAAAGTCATATCAGTACTTGTGGTTGAGTGACTTGATGGATCCTGGAACCTGACAGCCAGCTAACTGTAAGCTACTCCTTATCCAACCTGGTGAGGGGAGCATGTGTGTGTTTCACAGTGGAGTCACCCATGACCACTATATTAGGTTTTGTGGTGTTGTGCTTAATTAGCTTATTTGTTGAGATACTGGTGTGTGTGTTTTGGATGATTTTTGCATTATTATGTGTGTAAGTGGTTTCTGGTTGGGAGGACTCTAATCTTTTGGTAAGTTACTAGTCAGTACCTCTGCATATGTAGGTTTGTGTGTCAGGTCCTTTCTTGCCTTCAGTTTCATAGTGTAACTTTTGAAACAGCACCAGGATTGCCTGTTCTAAAGACATAAACCTTGCCAGTGATATAAATAGGATCTGTGGGAGAGAGAGGTATGTATCCCAGATAGTACAGCATCTATGGAGCAGATTAACCATCCATGTGACACAGAGTTCCTCCCTAACCCAATTCAAGTGCAACTTGGACAATTGGATGGGAAACCAGAAATTCATCCTTGGTTTGGCACCTGTCTCTTTAATGGACACAGGTAACCTGTAAATGATTTATATCCCAAGCCCATGCTTACACTTATCAAGGGTATCAGAACTTATCAGAGATTTGGGATGCATAGCTAGGCTTAAAAAGGCCCTTGGGGTCATTAGCCTAGTAAACACCTATGGACCTATGTAACTATATCACTCACATAAAGTATTTGTTTTCAGGAGTAAATGGTTGTTCATGTACAAGATAGTTGCTCCATTGCCTCAGGATGCCCATATCTATTAGGCTGGCCAGAGGGATGATGGGAAACTGCCTGTCCATGATAGTAAGCTCTTACTATATGTTTTATTAGGGATGGGAATGGGTTAATTTGGCAAGACTGTTCTGGAAGTGTCAAGACTACAAGAGGGACCCACTTAGTATGCAAATGAATTGCTCCTAGAACAGCAGAAAAGTTTGGAAGGGTTTCACTGACAGCTGTTTAGGGAAAAACTGAGCTTCTAAGCTTTTGTGTCTATACAAGGGCACTGCTAACCGCCACTGCAAGAACAGCATCATGCAAATAAGAGGCTTAAATACAATCAAAGAGAGAAGCTTTAAGGTACCTACCAATCAAGAAAGCACACAATATGCCTTCCATTTTCAACCCCCAACTCAGACAGGTTAGATCAGCACACTTATGCCACAGGCATGCAGAAAAACACCTTCTTAATATAGGCTAGCTGGTTTGGAGCTCAAATGTAAAAAGATCATAAATCTACTTACAACAGCTCTAACATACAATCTAATACAGTGCAATTAACTACTTAAAGCAGCAGCAGGTAATAGTTTTTTTTTTAAACTGCTAAAGTACAATCACAGTATATAAGAGAGGTGCATAGTGATATTTAGAGCCTTTTTTACATGTTTTCCAGCTCAGACAGACCAGGTAAACATCTACTGCCACTAGATGAATAAATCCAGTCCTCCTAGTGTAAAATCACAGTAAAAGAATGTCCGCAGTGAAATGCTATGACAAACAAATTTAAATGATACAAAAATGCTACTGCAAACAAACTTAAAGATATGGATACAGCTTATAAAAGTGTGATTATTCAATAAAAGTCTTCACTTTGTATAAATGAGCCAAGAGCCACCCAATTGTACAGAATTTATAAAGGCACTAATAACAAGATAAGCTAATTAATAAGCCTTCCAGCCAATAAAACTATATGCAGAAATCTCAAGCATTTCCCCAACCTAAACATACCAGGCTACCTCCCAGTGCACTAGATGGAAAGTCTGCTGTCCCATTGATGTAAAAATAACTACTTACTTGAGTGGAAAAATACATTACTTAACCCAACAGCTAGCTAGATATTGAATTCAGAACAAGTGAAACAGACAATGAGAAGCCATCTACACTTTTTCAATATAAGCACAAGGAAAGGCAAATAAATAAATCAAGATATCAACAGCAGTGTAGAAGGGTGCAGCTTATTAAGCTCAATTTATAGTAGGGATGGGCAGCTTAAAATCACCTGGTTCAAAAAGCAGAGCAGCAAAGGAGAGGGTGAGTGAAAAAAAATAGCAGGGAATTACCAGCAGTGCTTTAGTTTATTTAAGCTTGAAATCTTTTCAGAAAAAGACAAAAGACCCAGAAAATCATTATTTATTTAAGTATCACTCAAACAATTTAACCAATTAATAAACATGCAAAATGTGCAGCTTAACTAATTTTTGTGTGTCTCTCTGTCAAATAGAAGAAAATGACCAGGCCAAGCAGATTTCTTAAAACAGAAAACAAAATGGAGCAGGTAAAACAGAAAGTAGCTTTGTCACTCCATCTTCCTCATTATGTTTTGGGAAGTGGAAGAAAACTGTAGTACCCATAAAAATAAAAGGCAATATAAGAAGAAGAAAAACTCCACTGATAGTGACTAGAGGTAAGGATTGCAATGCCCCCCCCCACCACACACACACACAGATTGTCACACTCTGATATGGTATTATGGAATTAGGAATATTATCTGTAGTCATGCACTGTTTTACCTTATCACAAAATGTAGGAGAAAGATTATAGCTTTCTACAGCTAATATTCTAGAATTTCATAACTGGTTGTATTGCATATCCTGACCTTCATTTGTTTATTTTGTAGGACTTGGAAAAGATAGAAAGATAAGTTTTAAATTTATTTAAGTTTCCTTTTTTACAGCCTCAGAGTTGATTTTAGTGTACTGGAGCCTCCCTGTTTTTAAACATATGATTAATCATAGCAAATCTTATGAAACCTCTCCTGAAATAGTTATATAACATTCAGAAGCCTGTAAGATAGTGAGATCAAAGACTGCTCATCTTTGAGCATACCACTAGTGTGCATCATCCATTAACCCCATTGATTACTTATTTATTTATTGACATTTGATTACCAAGAATGTCCAACTGGGAAGGAGCCCATTTTCAGTGGAGGACTGTGGAGAAACTCTCCACATTATTACAAAATATTTTAAGAGCAATAATTTTAGAATCTTCAAAAGTAAAACAAAAAGATTTTCAGTTTAAATAACAACAAATTAGACATAATATAAAGCATTGGTTTAGAATCAATACAAGTTATATGACACTTATTTAATATTTGTAGAAATTTTAGAAAGTGTGTACAGAAATTAAAGGTAAGTTAGTTTAATACAAACAGAAATTGCAATATGAAGTGAGGGAAAAACGGAATTATGGTATATTTAGAGAGAGTCAGGGAAGAGAATGTGAATGAAGTAAGGAATTGTGTGAGGAAAGGAGAATAAGGGGGTATAAGGTGTGAAAAGGTATTACAAACTGGTTAACTATGGAGTCAGTAAAGTATTTACTGCAGTACTTCTCAGTTAAAAACTTTATATTGTTTCTGCTATAATTAGCCAACATATTGTTTTTTTCAATGAAAAGATACTAGTCATCTCTCAGAGACATGTCTATATAAATTTGTAAATGTTATTTTGTATTTATGTGAATCTGTCATAGTCAAGGGGATTGTGAACTGTTTTGTCAGATGTTAATTTGAAATCCTAAATAAAACACTTAGTATCAGCTCCCTGAATTTCTTACAGTGCATTTTAATATTTGATAATGCAGTTATGTTGATGTATATAGCTGGTGTTGGCTTCTGGCAGTTGTTGTTTATATTGAAATTCTGTCAGGAAAAATTAATAAATTCATTATAGGAAGCATGTAGTACTCAAATATAATACTCCCTGGTCTGAGTAATCATTTTATTAGAGCAAAACATAGCTATGCACTTTAGCAAAGGATAAAAACAGAACAGCATGTTATATCTATAGTATGATAAATCATTTTTTTACAGTTTCAAAATACTGTCATTATTGTACCTGATTTTGGTAATGCTCTAGTTTCACTTAAGGAAATAAAAATTTCTGGACAGTACAGTGGCACAGTTGGAGTGTTGCTCCCTGACAGGTTCGCTTGGTCAGTTTCACTCTGGATTGTCCTCTTTGTGTCTGTGTGGGGTATCCTCTCTCAAATCAAGAGCATGGTTTTGCATGAATATAGTCTCCAAAATTTCTGAAAGCTTATGTGTAGCCTGTGAATATGTGCACCCTGCAATGTGCTAGTGTCTCGTTAAGAATTAATTCTCTAGTTTATACCTGTTGCTTCATCTTTCCCCATGGTCCTTAACAGTGTAGCGTATTTACCAGAGAATGAATCAATATTCTCTGCTCATTTGTCCTTATATATATTATTAGGAATTAGCACTGTTTTGCAAACAATCCATACAATATGTTCTTATCTCTGTCTTTAAAAGTACAGCTAGACATTAGGCAGCTAAGAGACTTAAATTCCGCACAGGTAACATTCAGCACACTGTGGTTCTGCAGAAGAGCAGTTAACAGGTAAATACAATTTAAAGACTGAACTCTGGTTGTCAGTACATCATTTTTTCAAACCTTTGCAGACTTGTCTTCAGTTTGTTCCTCTGATGGACAAGCAGAATGTATTGATTGCATCACCACAGTAGGCTAGAGCTCCACGCACAATCAGAAACTGGTGTATCTCATTATGTTGCTATCATTCATACTCCAGTTTCCCATTTAATCTGTGTCCCTAATGCTGGTTAGAGAGATGAATGCCTTAACCTATTCACACATGTTGAAACTAACAAGCTAGTTGAGCCAAGTAGAGAGTACAGGTATAGCAATGTGCTGCAAGTATTCCTACTATATATATTCCATATCTGTCTCTATATCTTGTGTATGACATGCACATATAGATGTCCCTTTGAATATAGCATGTTATAAATAAGCTACCCCTTTTTCTGTAGCTATACTAATAGTCCTTGTGGTGTATATTATATAGCTCTATGTCATATATTCACTGGTATCTACATATTTGTTGAATGCTGGTGGCATAGACTGGGCAATTACTGCCTGCTGAACGTGATGTTCTGCTATAGTCACCTAAGGCAGAAATGCATTACTTATTAGGTAGAGGAGGTGTGGACTAGTAGTTTATTTCATAAATGCCATAGTAACTACAACTGTGCATTGCCTACATGCTAAAGTAAAAGAGCATTTTATAGCAACATAGAAAGGGTGTACCTAGGAAAAGCATCTTCACAACTAGAGGAGTCTTTGATGCCTCTACATGTTTATTTCTCTTGGGTTACCCTGTAGGAGTTGGCACTTGTGAGTGTACCCATCTCAACTGCCTTGATGAATAATACACCAGGATAGTGCAGCACTCAGCAGATTTCTGTACAGCAGCATAGTACAGAGAAATGCAGGTTGATTAAGCCATGTGGTGTCTAAATTGCATTACAGAACCTTTGCTATCTAACCTCGTTAAGATAGCAGAGATACTAGGAGAATTGGTGAAACACCTTAAAAGGCCACTCTTTGTGCATGTGCAGGAACAGTTTTAGCACAAGTGCTCATGATTGCTCCACTGTGTCTTTTGTTGTATAGACACATAGCAGATTTCTGTCACAGTGACATCTTTATAGACTGGGACAGGAAAAAAGGCTAATGAGGGGAGACAGATACCCAAGTCACTGTCTGATAACACAGTGGCACGGTCTTCATTGTCTATGTGCATCCACCCACAGTACAGTATGATCAAAAATAAACACAAACAACCAAACCAACACCTCACACAGTCATTATTTGTTACTGCTTTGGTGTCAACACTGTATTTTGTGACGGAAAATGGTCGGAAAACTAATACTACATTTAATGCAGGTATGCACAATCCTTTATTTGATATCATTATAAAGACTGGCGTGAATCAGGAACTAATTACCGACTGTAATGAAGAATTTGATAACATCTTTAGAGAAGTTGAGAATGCAGCCTATATGCTCAAGAGGCTGCAATGGCAGCGATTTCACATGGAGATATGTCTACATCATAATGTGATACCGAGATGTTTGAGAATTAGGTGTATGCCCAGCTATGGGAAAACCTACCCCGATCTCCTGGCCAAATGGCAGGAGATTAACATAGAGACAAGCTTCCAATACATGCAGCTGCTAATAGACTACTTTAAGCCACATGAAGATGAGGTTTCTGTCCTTATTGAATGTAAGCAAAAGCAAATGGAAACTATGAGATTACCCAATAGCTGCTTGTTTAAGTTAGAAATCCTGCAAGATAAATTGGAAACCTATGAGAACAAATTGAAAAATATAAAAATTAACAAACTGAAGAGAGATTATTTTGATTTTACTAATGGTCACCTGTTTGAGTGGCCGAGAGATAAGAGAGCACCTGATAAAAAAGAACGCTCTGACAACATGGGAAATGTACCTGTAGGGCTGTTTCTAGTGTGAATATACACGCGTAAGTACATAGTGATATACACACTAATGGGCAACATCCTGAATTAGCCTCTCGCAATACTCCTAACAATAGGACTAATGGTAGTATAGTTAACAATGACTCTGGTATGCTCGAGGTCATTATATTACTAATGGAAAATGATAATGCAGCGAATGTAGACACTGCGTCGGTAGGAAGCATTCAGCCTTCAAGTGAAATAGTTCCGAGCGTGATACCAAAGAAGGAATCCATCCATGCACCTTTGTTACAGCAACTCCCTCTTTTATTAACACAGAAAAATGTCGGGAGATCCAGGTCGGAAAGCAGATAGAGGAAAAAGAGAAAGGTAACTTAGGAACCTCAGTGAGCTCAGATGAATCAATTTTGTTAGTAATTAATATATCCGATTATGGGTTGACAGCTATCCAAATGAATGTTCTGCAAAAAGGCTTGAGCTTTATACCCTCAATACGTTCTGACCTGAGTGAGTTAGTGACAGACTTAAGGTGCTTTGGTAGGAATGTTACGTTGAAGTATGACAATGAAAATACTGGTACAAACTATACATCATCTGTGTTGAAAAAAACAAGTTCCTTTGTCCCCAGCAATCATCCCACTGTGGAGATGTTCTTACGGTTATGTGAGAATGAGGTGTTTGAACGGAGGTCAAGAGGAAAAAGTAAACACTATTACAATTTAACACAGGATGAGTTTCAGGCATTAAAAGAATTGAAAACAATGAAATAAATTATTTTCAGGCCAGCTGACAAAGGAGGAGCTTTAATAGTGTTGAATTCAATACAGTATGCCCAGAAAATGCAGAATATGTTAAGCCATAGTGATACATACCACAAAATCGAGAAATATCAAGTAGGCAGATTGACTTCCTCAGTAAAGAATGTCTTGTATGACAAATTAATGTCTAGAGCAATTGATAAAAATCTGTATGATTTTTTTGAAAATGGTATATCCAACTATACCTGTTATCAAAGGGTTGCCTAAGATTCATAAGAACAGTGTTGACCCCCCTCTGAGACCAATAGTTTCGGGGAGAGGATGGGTCACTGAGCCCCTTTCAATCTATGTGGAAACTGAACTCAAGAAGTTGTTGCCTTTTGCACAGACTGTATTGAGGGACACCTTAGTCAGTTGCTGGAGAGACTGTATGAAAGAATGGAGCAAGAAAGCTCTATAGATAACCTCATTTTGGTGATGATGGACGTCAACAATTTATTCACTTGCATACCCAATGATCTAGGAATAGAAGCAGTAAGGGACTTTGCCTCTCATTTTGAAGTAAGCATGAATGTGAATCTAGTCTGCAGCTTCCTGGAATTGGTCCTGGAGAGCAATGTGTTCCTTTATGGTGAGAGCTACTATTGGCAGAAATGGGGGGTAGTCATGGGCATCCCCTGTGCAAACAGCTATGCCAATATAGTCCTAGCTGAATGGGAAAGACAATGGGAAATGGATGCAAAAATGAATGGAAGGAATGCATCATCTTTTACAATAGGTTTGTGGATGATGTTATATTTCTATAGAAGGGGAGTATGCAACACCTAAATAATTTCATCAACTATTTAACAAATACGACTAGCTTTTTATGATTCAAAGTGAAAACGTCAGCAAATGAGATTGAGTTCTTAGACGTGAGAATTTCAATGAATAGTAGCAAAGGAATTGGCACCACTATATTCAGGAAACCAAATTGGAGGAACCATATGCTATACTACAATAGCATTCACCCGAGACATGTTTTTCAGAATATTGTTGAAACTCAAGTGACCAGGATATCCAAGCTCCGTACTAACGATGATGATTTTCTGCAGGAACAAGACAAACTCTTACAGAATTTTGCTTCAAGAGGCTATAATGAAAAACAATTAGTCATGAGTAAAGGCAAAGCAATGTCCATTCGATACAACAAAGGGCAACTGTACTACTCGAAGCGGAAGCAGAGTGATGTGAAGAAAGGTGGGAACAGCAACAGTCTCAGGATGCATGATGACCTACAGCACTGATTCCTTTGATGTCCATGAAACCATCAAGAAATTTTGGCCAGTCTTAACTGCTGACAGTGAAATTAAGAGAATTGTAGGGGAAACACCTACATTTGGTTATAAAAACAAGAAGAACTTAAAGGATTTACTGTGCAAAAATGATGAAATACCTAACACGCAGAGTACAGAAGGAAGAAATAGGTTAGGAACTTGGAAATGTGGCTTTTGCAAAGCTTGCAGCCACATTAAATGTTCCAACAGTTTTGTTCACCTGGTAACTAACAAATGCTATAAGTTCTCTGGTTTTGCTAACTGCAACACCAAGAATGTTATATACGTTGGCACTTGTAATTTGTGCCAAGCCTATTATTTAGCAAAGACCAATAGAAAGTTTAAGGAACGGATACTTCGCCATCTGTTAGACATCAAGAATAAAGTGGTAACCAAAGCCCTATATGGACATGTGTCTGAAAATCCAGGGCATTCATTTAGCTTTATGGTTATCTCAAATGTGACTACTAACCTCAGAGGAGGAGACATTGTCAACAAAACTGAAAAGAAGAAAGCAAATGGATCATGAACCTCAGAGCTAATTTATTTCCAGGGCTCACCAGAGTAGTTCCTATTAAACCTATTTTGAAAGAGAGAAGCCTAATTAAGAAATGAAATGCAGGCTTAAGGAAGGCATGCATCTCATTGCTGCATGTGATTGGCTGAGCAATTAAGGATCTTTATTTAACAGCAGTAAGTCAGGTCTACACACTAGGATCTGAAGAAGGTTTTTTTTAACTGAAAGTGCTTATCCTGTTTGACCTGCAACTTGAACAGCACAATTTGTGCTTTTTATTTCTTCATTTTATTAAAGCCTACATTTTAACAGAAGTTCTCAGTGAACGTTTTGTTGTGGTGAAGCCTTTTTTTATTTTACTACAGTACTGTATGATGGTATGTGTCCTTGCCTAAAGATGAACTGCACGACAGCGCACAAAATAATCTGACCCACAGACTGTCCTGGTGTCTCAACACTATTTGCCCAACACCAACCCAGCAAGCAACTAAGATCTGAAAATCATCTACTTCTGAAAGTAGAAAAGCACACGTTACCTCCTGGTCAACTCCTTTCTTCCTTCACCATCGCCAAATTGTTGAACTCACTTCCACATCCTATAAGAAACACAGGCAGCACCACCACATGTAAACAAATACTGAAAAATCATCTCATCTCTTCCTGGCTATGTACCTGCTCTATAACCTAACCTCCTTCTTCTCCTTATATGATAACTAAACTCCTGTGCTTTTTGCTACTGTTGACAGATGACATTTTCTCCATAATTATTATTTTTTATCACTTGTTAATACTGGTAAAATAATGCTGATTAATATATCTCTGTTTATACCTCTCTGACTGAACTCATCTGGCAAGCAACAAAATCTCTGCTTTTATGCATATATTCTGTGTATATTACTGTAATCACTATGTGTAACGCTGTATCTACTTTTGCACCAATTAATGTTTAATATTTTCTATATCTATGTTCTTGTCTGAACCCGCAGTGGTGGTGCTGCGGTAGCATTGTCGCCTCACAGTAAGACGCTGTCCGCTTTGATTCTCAGCTAGAGCATCTTCTGCGTGGAGACATGCATGAATGGGTGCACCTTCATTGCAGGTTGTGCATCAGGGCTGGTAACTCAGCATGTAAAAATCAACTACCAATCATTAGCAGACCGGAGTTCCGCTGTGACGACCCCTAACCGGGAAAAGCCGAAAGACACAAACAAACATGTTCTTGTCTGAGCTTTTCTCCCTGGTCTTCCACTGAAAAGGGGCTCTTTTAGGTCCAGTGGACTTTCCCAGTAAGCAAATGCAGTAAATAAATAAAATTAAAAAAATAAATAAATAAACTGAGGCTGTACAGTCTGAGGACTCGCCATCACTAATCAGTGAGAGGGATCTCCATGGTTTAAAGCACCAATGATTCTTCCCATCTGACTGCAGGTGAAATAACTGGGGCTAATGTGGGTATACCCACTATTTTGCAGCCTTGTAGTTGTGTACAATACTGTCAAATACCACATTTGTTCACTGAGTTGGTGTTGGTACTCATGATCCATCAGCAGCCCTGTCCAGCATGGAGCTAATTGCTGTGTTGCTTGGCACCCTTGAGGGCACAGAGTCCAGGGAAACAGTACTTCACTGGTTTTGGGATACTGATATAGGCAAACACCACTTCTTTTTCCATCTCCATGAGTTAGACTGCCGGTAACACCAATACCTACACTGGGAGTATTTTCTTAGGTCAGGGTGTAGGGTGTATGCTTGGGTTGTCCATGGGGAGGAGTATCAGAGATGATATAATTTTCACCTTTGTCTGGAAATGTATGCCACTTTGTTACTCCTTCCCATATTTTGCTTTGTCACCTGCCATCCATTGCCAGAACACCTTCCAAACAAACTTCATTCAGATTGGACTTCTGCAGTCACACACCAGCACAGCCAGGGAAGGACCCCTGTGTCCTTGTGCAACAAGCTAGTAGAGTGGCCACAGGTCATGGTCACATAGTGGCACCCCTACCTTATCAAAAGAGAAAGTTTTACCTGATAGAGTACCTATCTCCTCTTGATCCACCTCCTGTGGTTTGATCCTCCTAATCAGTGTGTAGAAACAACATTGTTTCTTTGTGTCCCTGTCCTTTGTGTTCATATGGTAACTGTGAACATTCCATCTTCAGCTGTGTGGTACATTGGAAATGTTGATACAGTGTGACTCAAACATGCACTGACCAGCGCAGCCTGATACTGCATACATCATATTTATTCTGTGTGACACAACACTGTATGGTCATTATGTCACCAGTTCACATGAGTTGTCATTGCATTATTCACCGCTTGGAGGAGGGGGTGACTCTTCTGCTGATGATCACTGCTGTTACACCACACTTTTGTGTATTTAATGCATGTTACTTGGTTGGCTATGTGAGTGTGCAAGTGAATTCTTTGTCCAAGATAAATATGCAACAGCTGTCCAGTCTGCCTCCTCACCAGTATTTTATATAGCATGCAGCATGTTAAGAACATTTTGCATGCTGTGATAGGGTCATCCTAAAATAACCCCCAAAAGGCATCAGAAGTGAGATTTGAGAACTTGCTGTATGGTTTTGCAGGTTGGTGAATGTGACAATGATATACTGGATGCACTGCGAATTCCATATGGGCATCATAAGTCAGTGATCTATTGGGTATGTGGAGTCACCTGCAACCAAATATCATCAGGTGATGGAGATTAATAAATTTAGATGTAATATAAATTTAGACATGTACATTAATATTATCCACTGGGCCTTGCAATGCAATGACTCTGTTAAATGTTCAGAAAGGGGCAGTATGTCTTATATGCCTGCCACGTACAAGAGTCTTCTAACTTACATCAATGCTGTGCAATCATATTGGTTATCATTTCAGGTACATTACACATGACTTGGAAGTTACCTCTGTGATTGTTGGTTAGGTAGAGCTTTTACTGCCAAATGTGTGCATTCTGTGGCACTCAGTACCTCAGGGAGGCATGCAGTATAATAGAAGGCATACATAGCATTAGGTTTATGCTAGTATGTCAGGATATCATACATATTTCTCACTTTGTAGAATCATTGTGTTGAGGAATTTTAGAGCATTCTGGAGGTAGAGGTCAGTGGAATGCCCAACATGTCCACAGTTGGTTGCTTTAAAAGTCCCTGTAGTCAATACATATCTTGTACACATCTTGGTCTCCACAGGTATTGTAAGGCCTCACATTTCTTTAGAATTGGTGTTTGTGTGGCACATGTCATGCAAGGCCTGTACAATGTCATAGTCTACTCTAAAATGATCAATTTTCTTCTAATTTGTGAAATTATAGCATGAAATCCAGTGACATAGTATTTCCTTTGGCACTGGTTACCACCTTGTATATATGTGCAGAAAGTGACAGCACCAGTTCTGATCATACCTCTCAACCTGCAGACAGATACAGCAGACTCCTGAAAAGTAAGCATATCCAGAATAAAATCTGTACATGTGATTACGGGGTTGGGAGGGTGGCCTAATGGTTAAGGTGTTTGCCTTACAAACACAAGGTGCAGGGTTTGAGTCTCACAAGGGATAATTGGCTAGGCTTAAAATGACCCACAAGGGCAGTTAGCCTAGTACTAATCTATGAACCTATGAATCTATTAGCATAAAAGTTTAATACCAAATAGCACATAACTCTTCACACTGCCAGTAGAATGGCAGGATACTGGAATCATAGGAACTTACTAAGCTACTGGCCCTGGTGCCCTTATAACCCTAGCCAAATTTTATGCCCAATTTAGCAACTGTTGCCCCTATCTAACAGAGACATTGGCGTGATCCCAGGGTTGAATTTTCTGTCTCCTATCCAATCATCCAGGTTAAACTTTAAAAGGGGCAGTGAGGTGCTATGCTTAACATGAAGAGGGGGCCTCTGGGACACAAATCTGTCCTGCCAGCAAGTTTTATTGATGTCACAGGCAATGTTTAAGTCCCTAGTGCAGGCTGTACGTGTATTGTTGGATTTGCAAATATGCAACATTTTCATTAAGGCGAGGTCGGAGATGGCTTTATATGCCATCAGAGATCACCTCTGAGCACTCTGTATGAAACTAAATAGAGAGGCAGGGTCTTGTCTAACTGCCTTGAAGGACAATTTCAAGCCTACCTAATAGCCTGAGGTCAGAATCAAACCTCGCACCTTGTGTTTGAGGTGAAGACCTTAACCATTATGTTAAACCCAACCCCCTATTAAGTAATGTATGGTTAAAAATGACAGTGACAAAAATGGAAAAGTAAAGGCACATTATCAAAGAGACTGTGTAAAATCTGTAGACTTTACTGTATTGAAAAATTCTGCCACACAATGCCATTTATTTTTGATTCTAAAAAAGGGAGAAATAAGATGTGTGTCCTCTAAGTTATTGGTGCCACTAGTATGTTGGTCATGTAGCATGGTTTTCTGTATATTAGACTGCTTCAAAAATCATTTGTTATATGGGGATTCAGAGAACTGAGAAAGGGGTAACTCATTCCTGAAAATAAGGACATGCCTCTAAAAAATATGTACATCCTGTGCAGGATAAATCAAGCCCGAAAAAAAAACTGGGAAATTTGAGAGGTCTGATATGGATGTATGGCTGATACTGCTACACTAAGCATTCTCACTATCTGTACCTCTTAAATTTTTGTAATGCTTAATCTTTTTTATTGTCATGTGCATTTTAGAGAGCAGTTTGCTATGGTTTGTAACTGGGTTCACTTCACATACATTTGCATATCATTAACAGTGGTGGTTGGTGACTTCAAATCAAGCAGGGCTGCAGGAAGGAACTGAATGGGTGGGGCTAATTGGAATGGGGTTGGACTTTATCATGACAGGTCAGTGACTATTACCTGTGATCAAACAGATGAGGCAACCTGAACCAATGGAAACCGCTCTTTGCTGCCTCACTTAGCTACTCGGTGAGCTGTTTTCCCAGCTTCATTTCTGCTATCTAAAGAAGGCTGGAAGAACCTAACAATGCCAAGCTGTTTCAGCAAAACAGCCCAGAAAGCGAAGTAAACTGAGTTTTTCCCCCCTGGCAGGGTTGCCACCTTTTCAAATGCCCAAAGTGGGACATGTTCTGTAGAAATGTCAGATTTTCCAGGACAAAACATACCTACAGCCGTGCATAGTACAGAACTTTACTTTTTTGCACAAAAAAGCTTATTCTAGTAACATTTGAAGTGCTTATGCTACTTCACATAATGTATAGAAGTTTCATGTATAAAATAACTGTTTTATGCAACTATTAAAGAAAACTTGGGAAATACTTTTGTCCTGAAATCTCAGGACATTTGTTATTTGTTGATTTTTTTTGCAGGACACAACTGCCTAAAGAGGGACTGTCCCTTGCAAAGTGAGGCAGGTGGTAACCCTACCCCTCGGTTGTTCTCAGAATGCCACACATGTGCAATAACATGACAGGAGATCTGAATTCTACTGTAAAACAAGTAAAATTATTTTTCACTTATGAAAATAAATTAATTCTCTGTTTTTTTTCCTTTTCATTGTACATTACACATTCTTCATCACCCTTCAATATTGTTCCTTGCTCTTCTGGTCAACATATCAAAAGTCCCGTCTCCTAAAGCACTAGATGACCAGCACTGTCCTCATTCCCTCTGCCCCTACACAAACTGGCACAGCCAAATAAGTGGTGTCAGAGCCATGGACTAAAACTAAATGCCAAGAAATGCATAATAGTGTCCTTCATGATGTCATCCACCACTGGTAACTACCATAGCGATAACACAACCCTAAGAGTTTATCCAGTAGTCAGGGACTTGGGGACCCACACAGACAGTAATTTAGACTTTGACCATCCTGTATCTATGGTAGTGAGGAAATCATTCTATGTTGTGTAACCTATAAATGAAGGTATGGCATCTAGATCCAAAGACATCATTGCTCCACTGTATTCAGCATTTATCAGACTGTCATTGAGTACAATGCCCCCTTTGCTATTTACCTAACCAGGTATATCCAACAACTGGAATGCCCACAAAGTTTCCTCACTAAAAGAATACAGGGCATAATAAGTAACATGTCCTGTGCAGACCTTGTCAAAGCCCTAACCCTGAAGTCTGCCTCCTGCAGACTACTGAGGGGAGATTTATGCCTGGTTTACAAGGCATTGTTAGATCCCACTTTGATGGGCCTCCTGAATATACATAAAACAAATAGAACCAGATTTACCCTCTCTAAAGGCTTAAACCTTGCCGTGATATAAATGGGATCTGCAGGAGAGATAGACTTGTATTGCAGAGACTACTCCTTCTCCAGAACAAGCTCCTCATCTGTGTGAAGCAGATTTCCTCCCTAAACCAACTCAAATATGACTTGGGCAACTGGATGCGGAACAGCAAATTCACCTCTGGTTTGGCATCTATATCTCTCATGGATGAAGGCAGCCTGTAAATGGTTCATCCCCAGGTCTCTGCTTATACTACCAAGGGTACCAGAACATGTTAAAGATTTAGGATGTATGGCTAGACTTAAAAAGGCCCTAGTGGTCGTTAGTCTAGTAAACCCGTATGAACCTAGGAAACACTTCAGATATTGCATTTTGTACTTCATCATCATCATTGCTATGTCTGTTTCTCAGTATCTAAAAGACCTTTATTTCATTAATTCTTTCCACTTTAGTGATCAGATCCACACCTTTGGATAAAGCCTCTGCTTGTTGATCCATTTGTTTCCTTATCCATTCACATTCTTAAAATGGATACCTACACAATTACTCAGAGAAGGTTGTGTTTTCTCCTATTATTTTTCCATTTCTTAATTCAGTTGCATTACATTATCTTTGTCATTGCATTTTGTAGCTGGTATGCTGTGGACACCCACCAGGTTTCTGCAGCCATCCCTTTGTTTCTCAGGGTCAGCATCTTAAGCTATTTATTCCTTCTTCCCCTCTTTTTTCTGTCTAACTTACAGTGTTCATTATTCCATCATTTTGGTTTACTGCAATCCCCTCTTATCTCCTACTCTGTCCATCCTATAAGACCCGCATATCACTAATGTCATCTCCATAGAGCTCAGCCTCTTGCCTCCAGAATCAGGGGTTATTCCAGAAATAATCAGGGACACATTTTAAAATTTTAGTACTATTAACTTGATAAATTGTCACGATAAGAGAATATGGATTAAACTGGTTGGTGTTACAAAAGTTTGTAAATCTAGTTATTGTTATTTACCAAGTGCAATCTGTTACCTTTTCTCTCACAAACTTGCCAGTTTTGTGAGAGATCATAAGGGACAGAACAAAATGCTAAACCAAAATCAGAGATGTTGCTGAAGACCAGGGTCATTTGACAGGTATGGCCATATCCTAGTCCCCGTTTCCCTATTTGATAATGCCTGCAATATCAAACACTTCCTTTCACAGCATCAGTGAGATCCTTCTCATGACATCATCAAGACAGCAGGACAGTTAACCATTCTCTTTGCTTATGTATCTGGAATCACTTCCAATTACTTCTTCTCTTGCCTTGTGAACTCATCGTGGTATATATAAAACATGCCGACTTATTCATTAATAATTAAAAATAAATCTTCACCTTAAAGTACTTTAGTGCTCTTATGAGCATCTCCTATAATGTTAACACTAGTGTCACATTGATTCCAACTATAAGTGAAGTTCAGAGAAGGTACAAACCTGGAACATCAGTGCACATAAATTACTGGATGTATGTCAATGTTAGCGGCAGTGTTATTACTAAAATACTGAGCAAATGTGCTAATACTGTATTGAATGTTTAAAAGAAATTTATCTATTTTGCTACATTAGAAAGGCAATTCCATATTTGGCCAATGTCACAGATCCATTTTTATGAGGCAATTTACCATGGGAACTCCACAGGGATAGTGAATGCTCAAGAATAGAATGAAACACAAGCAGATCAGATTGCAGCAGTTGTTTTAAATTATTGTGTTAGGTAAAATATCAAGGGAACACAGCGTGATATTCTTAGATGTGACTGAGTAGGTTAAGTGTTATTTCTCTGTAGGAAGTGGGAGACAATTTATGTCAGAGATGCTCTGTGTGACATTCTCCTGCTCATCCTTGACACAAGTCATAATGTCTTAAAAGTGAACTAAAGGAAATGTGCTCGTTTTTTTGCGTTTTATATACTCACATTTCTTGCCCTACTTCTACCCAGATAATGATTTTTGGAAATAGCATATGTGCTACGTGACTGTCTGACATTCCAAGATCAGTTAAAATATCAGAAGCATTTTTTTTAAACACCTATGGCTTTTTTATAAGAGACTAGTCCAGAGAACTTTATGGTGTACCATCCTGGGTCTGGGCGTTATACTTTTGATCTGGAGACCACATGCAGGATAACAGAGCAAAGGTCACACTACAGGCAACACATGTCAGGTCTCCTAAAAGACTGAGGAGTTCAGTCAGAACATGTGCAGACAGTAAACAGCTTTTAACTCCAGGTCACAGAGTACTTGTTTGCTAATCTGAGAAGCATCAGCTCACTCTCTGCAAGACATGACTGTATATGGTTTCTTTGGACATGAGATTGTCAAAGTAAAGGTGAGCAGTTCTGAAAATCTCAGATGATGTCACTATCACACCTGTGTTAATTGCCTTCCTGCAGCTGATCCTTCCTACCACTTGCTCACCTAATTTGAAAGATGATTATTACACTTCATTTTAAGCCTCGAGAATTTCATCTGCTTAAGATAACAAAGTGCTTCTGCTAGATGAAGATGCCTTAGCCTGATATTTTATAAATTGAGGTGTGCATGAGAATGATTAAAATAGCAGAGGAACTCTGACACAAGAAAATTAGAAGGAATTTTAAAAAGGGCACGTTGTTTTTCATCATAAAGGGGTAAAGAGGCAAAGACACTAGTTGGCTCATTCTTTCAATTGTATCATTCCGGCATGTAGATACTTTGCATGTCTTTGTCAGGAGGCAGAGAAACACTTACTGCACACACAAGACCCCAGTCTCTCTGAGTGTATACACACGCACACAAAATAATAATACGTGGAATCAACAATTCACCTACAACATGTCTCGAGGATGTGGGACAAAACCAAAATGCTCAACTAAAACATAAACAGAAATAAGGGTACATAGACTCTTCAGAAGGCATCACAGCCAAACCCTGAACTGGAAAACCAAGTTGCATGAGCCAGCAACATAGACTGATTTAAAAATTTGCCATCCAGTTGACAATATAAATCAATTTAGGTAAGGCCTCTTTATGACTTTAATTAATGTGTGAACAAGAAAGGAACACTGAATAGCAAAAGTGATTCAGATTTTAACTCTAGTATCAGACTGTACTTTATTTTACTGCAGCCCTAATTGGTTAACTTTCTGTACTGAGTTTTCATGGTCCTCTACATTGCAATGCATTTGCATGGTTCTGAAAAAGACAGATTTTCCTGTCTCGTCTGTCCTTTTTCAGTAGCTAGCCCATGCTGATGTCCCTCCCCAGCTGCCTATTTTCTCTGTTGTATTTTTCTTGCTTTCTTAAATGTTTCAGTAGACAGTCCACAAATTCCTTTCTTGGTATGTTCAATTTGTGCACCATCATTTCTGTGAAGTTTTTCCTGAAATCCTGAATGCAGTTTGTGCCCTTAGTTTCTCAGTTACAATGCCTGCTGCTCCTTCTTTCACCTCCAGGTTTGACCCACCATACTACCCCCTTCCTGTTTGTGTACCCATGTCATGTCCACCTTCTCCTCTCCTACAAAGCGAATGGATCTAATTCCCCAAGTGCTCTACTCTTTCAACAAAGCTGTCACCATTGATGGGGGTTTCCTTTGCACCATTGCAGCTGTTTCATCCCATTCTCCCTAATATCAGCAGATTCCAGCTGTGGTCTGCCCGCTGACCTGTAGAGCGGTGGGATTGTCATTCTTCTCTTTGAATTAACTGTTGGCATTATGCATACAAGAATACAGTTAATTTTTAACACGGAATTTTAACTCTGTGCCTGATGTTTCATTTCCACGGCGACTAGGCCACTCACAACTTTTTTCCCACTTGGTGTCACATAATATGTCAAGCCTGTAGCTTGTACGCATATCCATAGATTGAAGATCTTACACTTTTGCAGCATAACTTCAGCTGTCACTTTTTTCTTCTGTCTCTTAATCTACTGAATTCCCAGTCTAGCTTCTTTACCTTTCTTAATGTCTCCTTAATTTCAGTATTTTCCATGGTCTCAGTAGCATACCACTATCATCAGGAATAGCACAAGTATTACTCACCCCATTTGAAATATTAATGCAAGTCCAGTAAACACCTGTGTGTCTTCATATAGAGACTACAACCCATTACTTTCTACATCTTCAGTTTAGCCATTCCTTCCATGCAAGTCCTTTTTCTCCTTCCCTGATACATTCTAGTTTGGCAGCTACCTGTTTGCTGAGGAAAGAATAAAAGGCCATGTTAAACTTAAGGCAGACCACATCCAGTGGAATTCCCTTGTTCATTTCCATTAACACTCTCAAAACAGAGTGAGGGAGGACTAACAGGACTTATTGGCTACAAAGCTAACAGATATCCTAGAGGCTGTACACTTCTTAGAGTTTTGATCATCTTTCTGTCAGTTATTTAGATCTTCTCTTGTTCTTTCCATGTAGAATGGAACCACTACAGCTGCCCTAATGCCTTCTGGAACCTCTCCATTGTTGAGGGATTTGTTAAAGTATGCTGTGAGAGGGACTGAGGAGATCCTTAGCAGATTTGGTAAAATTTTCAGTGGATCACCATCAAACCCTTCCACCTTGTCTGTTCTGTCAGTCCCAGTAACACCCCCTCTCTCTCCTGTCTCCCTATCAGTCACAGCCCGAGGACACCTCTTTTGTGATCATGCATAAGAATAATTCAGTCAGCATTTCCATTTAAATTCCTTTCTTTCCTTTATAATTCTCTGGAGCTCTGTCTTATTTCAGTCTCATATGCTCTTTCCTTAGGTTTGTTTTAATAACAACTTCTGTTGTTGCACTTCTTGCTTCATACTTTTTTTCTTGCTCTTCTTTCATGTTGGAAAATTTTCAGATTTTTCTTCACTGCTTCTGTTATCCATTTGGTGACCCATGTCAGTTTTCTGTTGCTTTAGCCTTTCTCTTCATGCTAAGGCCAACCTTTAATTTATTTGCTGTCTTACTGTAGTCATCACTTCTGTAATCGCAGAAGTTGAGTTCACATTCCTTTCTGGTGTCCACTTATCCCACGTTGACTTAAACTGTGTTCGCTATTGGCTAAGACTAATGTTACATCCTGGTGTCAAAGTTCACCTTTTTCAAACAGTATAAAAACTACCTCCCTTTTCTCATTTCTGCTTATAATAACTGATTGATGCCAACTTGATCTGACAGTCTCAAGAGTCTATTTTTCTTTTGTGATGTTAACATTGGGGCTTTTCAGTATGTATAAGAAAGGTTCAGATCTCCAGTGAGCACATTTCTCCTGCTTGAGCCTTGCACATTTGTACTGATCAGTCCTCTATTCTAGATGTTGTGGCTGATAAATTGTATCAAGTCACCAATGCCCCCCTTTCCTACTCCCTATTCTGATGACCAAGGTCTTGCCTTCTGCTGCATTACCTGATTGCCTTGTCCTACCATCCATGACATCTACTGAACTTCCCCCATGTTTATACCTTGCTTAACTTTAACTGCTACTTCTCTGCCATTTCTAGCCTTCCCCTCATTTTCTGTGGAGACTGTATCTCAGTCTGACTGACCAGTATTCCAGGTTTTCTGCTGTGTCCATTTTACTGCACAGTACTGGGATCTGCAGCTCTACTATTGAGCTACTGGCACTGTAGAGAGCAACCTTCAAGTCTTGTCCTTTCACTTTTTCCTACTTTTCTTCTTCTCCCCTGCTTATTCTCAAAAGTGTTCTTTTCTGCACTCTCCACTATCCTAAACTTGTTGAAAAGTATCTAAAGATTATATGCACCTTTGAAGTCCTATTCAGTGCTAGACAGAGGCAATCTATGACAGAGAGCTCCCTTAGATGTTCCACCCCCTCCCGAGCTTCCTTCAAAGCATTGTGTCCTCATGTTTTATTAATTCCTTCAGCTAGGAGTTGAACTCTAATTATGTTCTTCCCCAGTATACCTGCTTTTGGTACAAATAACACATCACAGTAATGTACTTTGTACTTCAGTTTCTTTTTAGTGCCTGCTGCTCCTAAAACTTGTAGTGATGTACCTTAAATCTCTCTGCAGAGAGCTTATTTGCACCTACATGCATGATTAGCTGCGAGTGCCTCTTCTCAAGAGCAAAGGGCTTCCACAGTTCCAGGCTGTCCTTATCCCACTTCAGCGCAAGGATGACATTTACTGTAATTTGATTTTCCTCTTCCTCTCCATACCTCCTTCATTATCATGTCTCTAATCATATGCAGGTCACAAACCTCCCCCTAAGTTTCTGTAGATGTGAGCCTTTCAGTTTTTAGGCTGCATTCGTCTAACTGCCTGTTTTGTTCTTTAGTCCGTGATTAATGAGCTACCTGTTATTATAGCATTGCGCAGCCTAGGTTTCTCATGCCATGTGTCCATTTAACTTTCCTTGCATTTGTCTCATCCACCTTGACCCTGTGTCAGTACATCTGTCTATACTTCTCAGTCTTCCTGGGAAATAACTCCTCTGTCATTTTAAGCTCTTAGTTCTATCTTTTGTGAGGTCAGTTCTATCCAAACCTCTGCTATGTGATCTAGCCCTCTTTCTGTCTTGACATGAGTGTTAAGGAAATGTAAAGCATTAATGAAATACAGGCGCTAAGCATCCTGCCTTTTCTTATCACATCATTCTTACCATTCATTCATGACCCCTTCTGTAGCATCCTGTCAGCTGACTACCTCCGCTCAGGACCATTGGTGAATTACTTGTGCTTCAGCAGAGTTGTCATAGTCATGAATTCCCACATTGTCTTATTCAGATGTACCACTTCTGGCTCCAAATCCTGAATGTTCTATAAACTCCACTGCTGCCCCTTCCCTGAAACTCCCTCAGCCACACCTTCATCAACCTGTGCTATGATGGCCTTTGACATTTATGCAACTTATCGGAAAGTATAACCTAACTGCTGCAAGTTGGTTAAAAGGGAATCAGTCAGTCTATACTTTCACTTGCAGTCCTTTTCCGGAAGGATATTACCTAATGTGATCAAAGTCCTTTTATTATTCTTACTTGTGTATTTTCCAGCTAGTTTTCCACTTTTCTCCCTTAATAAAATAAAATCCACCAATATATTTGTATCCCAGATGGACATATTTTATTATACATTGCATGTGCCAGGTCTACCCATGCAGTTTAGTATGTCTGGAGATTTATAAATGGTGATATGACATACCTGTCAGAATTCAGACTTTATCTTTCCCCATGTGTAAATATGCTGTCTGAACTGAGGTCAGACTGGAGTTTCTAGTTGCTTAGCAGAATTCCATAGGTTTATGTGCTATTATCAGGCTCTTATGTTTATTTGCATGACATTTATTTGCTCCATGTAGGTGGGCTGGAACAGATTCTCATTCTAGACATACCTAACCACAGATGCATATAAGAAAGATTTATCTACTTAATCAGTTAGTCACAAAAGTATCAAAGATAAAAACAACAGGGATACAGATAGGTAAAATAAAGCACTTGCACACAGTAGCAAGACATGTAGAGTTTGGAAATGGTAAATGCATACTAGCATAGAGCTACTGTACATGGTGGCTTTCATAAGGCACACATCCTTCTACATGCATTTCAAAATTCATGAATCTGTAAGAGGTTATTACTTAGTTTAGTCTGGACAAATTGGGATGAGATGTTGCAACACTGGAAAATGGTGTGCTTTTAAGTAGTTTAGGTTTAACTCAAACAAATGCAAAGCAATACAACTTGGGTTTAAAAAGGAGAGAACACCGTGTGGATAGCAATAAAATGTCAAGTATATATACAAAAATAATGGAATAAGGCCATGCTTTCATTTACATCAGGTGTCACAAGGGAGGAATATAACTTTAGAAAGTTTTAGCAACTGCTTTGTGAATTTCTATGAAAGTTATAATTTCATTAAAAGCTACCTAGACAAGTGCAATTAAAATGTTTTGACAGTTTGCACCAAATCTAGAGGAAAAGAAAATAAGGAACTCAAAACGTGTCTCCTTATACCAAGGAATGAGGGTCGCACATACGGAATTCTTTGGTACCTCAAGGGAATCCACACAGCAGAAATTCTGAAAACCATGTTTTGTTTCCATTTATTAACCAGGGAATTATAATAGTCCATTTACAGACATCATTTGGAGCCACACCATCATTGTAGGTCAAAAACAAAATGAAAAACACACTTTACAGATGTTATGTTTGTTTTGAGGCCCAGTGCTGCAGGCAGAGGTATTATTTCAACAATAACAAACCCCCTGGAGTGCATTATTGTGCTGTCTGTTATAAGCTGCCTATAAAATTGTTGTGGTTTACTTAATTATTTTTGTTTATTACCATACTATTTTCTTTATATAGCTTTGATGTAAAATAGTTCCTCTGCCTAATGTTTCAAATTTGCTGTAGTATATGTTAATGGTGTTGACTGAAGCATTTTACATCCAAAATATAACACTTTAAACAAAGAAATGTATACAGGTATGAACTCCTAAAATGTTTGGTTTGTTGCCAGTCATTGTTAGTTGAAGTTACTAATGACATACATTTGAATTTCAGAATTTTTCCTTCAAAAAATCATGCAAACATAAATCCTTTTATTTACACAAGTTTATAATGTTATAAGACCAATAATAGAAATCTGATCTCATTTTTGAGCCTTTGTTCCCCCTTTATTTTAGGCTTTATCCAGATTTCTTAATCTGAAAGGTCTAGCAGTATGCAAACTTCTTTATTGCTTCTACTGCTGCCACCAGTGGTGACCTCACTCACTCTCTCTCTCTCTCTCTCTCTCTCTCACACACACACACACACACACACACACACACACACACACACACACACACACACACAAAACTGCTTCAGAAAATGCTTGCTAACACAAATCTTAATACTGAAGTAATCTTGTGATGTTGTAACAGCAACATATAAAATATGTTCCTATTTTCAGGTTTTGTCCCCCATTAATTTTAGACTTATCCAGATATCTTGAGCTAAGAGGTTGAGAGGTATGCCAGCCTTGTAACTTTTGCTGCTGCAAGGAATCTCTCAATCACTCTCGCTCTATAAAATAATACCTTGATCAATCTGTCTCTCACTCTTATACATGCATACACTCACACATAGACATAACCACATACACACATGCACTTTTATATTTTTAAGTTATTTTTTATTTATTTTACACTTGCTAAAAAGCAAAAGCACTCCTTAGTGAGCATAAATTAATGGCAGCCATTATTTTTTTTCTGTCCTATCTCCAGGGCAGCTTGATATGGTGCTGTAATGTGACGGGCTCATTTTTCAGCGGGTATTACCTGTAGATTAACATCTCCATTCAGGGTGCAATCTACAGGTCACCCATTCTCTAAGCTTTAATAAAATACAGGTCCCAGTAGAAAACATGGTAATAGCAGATAAGGCATGCTCAGTACCAGAAGGAATGCATATCTGGGTGCAGTTATTAAAAGCAGTTTGAATGAGGTAAAAGGAAACAATTTGGGAACAGAATGGAAAGTGCTCACTTTTATTTTTGAGAGGAAATACTTACTGTTCTTAGACATGCTAACGTATGAATATAATTTATTATTTATTTAATGTGCTTTTGTGTACTGAGTTTGTTCGACTGGTTTAAGTCAGAAACCACTCTTCAGAGAATGTGAGGGGAGAAAATCTACAACATGCTACAAACATTTTTAAACAGGTATTCGGTAATACATATAGATAGACATTAAGTAAGAAACATTAAGAATCACATATTACTTAGCTAATTAGATTACATTCTTATGAAATAAAGGAAAATATTACACTTCTAAAAGGATATATAGAAAATACAAACAGACTGGGCCATGTTGTCATTTACACCTTGCCGATACTCACCTTTAGAACTTATCTACTTTTTAAAGGAATGACAAGCCAATCATACCAGTGGTAAATTTGTAAATACACACCTGATTGTCTAACTCCTTCGTGAACGAAGGTGGTGTGTAATATTGCTTGATTAGGAGTTGACATTTATCCCAGAGAAGAGTTTGACAGAAGCATAGCTCGTATGGGTTGAAGGTGCAAACTACTTTGGAGCAAGATTTTAGGGAATGTGATCAGCTGATCTGTTTTATTTTATTTTATTTATTTTTTGATCCAACTTAGGTTGAGGGGCGCCTCCCTCTTTTTCTTGTGATTTTTTTACTATGTCCTTTGGTAATGTGTGAGTAATTTTTATTATTGGAACTGCGTAATACTTTATGTAACAGAATTTTTTTTTCCTTAAAAGAAGTATTATGTGTTAACTCCCATGCTGTTTTTATTTTTATACTTAATCTTTTTTACATGACCATAGTTTTTTTGAAAACAGTATTTCTTTTTTTATTTTTATTAACTGTAAATGCCTTTTTATGGCTGATTGTTTTACAACTCTACTTTTAAAACCTGTGTGTGTAACCTTTACAGGGACTGCATGTAGTGGCATTTTCCCTCTGTAAGGAATGTGGATAAAAACCCAGCAATTTGACTTGTCACATGCCTTTGCAAACAAATTTTACATGTTTAAAATATATTGAAATTAGGTATTTAATTATGATGTTTCTGTTTTTATGATGCATTATATTTGAGTATTTATTTCCTTTTTTGTAACTGTTTTATCTGCATAGATTGCCTTGTTTTGTTTACAGATTTGTAAGACTATTAACAGACTGTTACTGTACTGATACTGTTTAACTGTTATTAACTTACACTGATTTTTATGAACCAACATGCTGCGCTGCTTTGCTTGGATTTTTATTAGCTGAAAAATGTTATTTGTTTAAGTTTTAATGACTTTGTACTTTACTACCTGTATGTATTGCTGTGTATTATTACCCGGATGGTAGTTACACCAGTTTGACTAATGATGTTTTTGCTGTATGTAATACATTCTTTTGAAAATATGACATTACAGTTGTTTTTTTCCTAATATTCATCCTGTTTGCTATATGCATAAGCTGCCTTTGGAGACATACTCTACTTTTAATGTGGGGGGGGGTGTTTGACCCTTTTTTGTTACTATAGAACCTTTTGTTATTTTATAGGTATTGCCTTAAATGTTACTTTATTTTTAGACGTAGATGTGGACTTACATACCCAACATTTATACTATTTGCACTACTGTAAATGTATTTATTGTATTTGTATAACTTTACACTGTATTTGTATTAACTTTACTTTAAATTTGTATGGCTGTAGGTTTGTCTTTTATTGCTTTAAAAGATTCCTATACTTTGCTGCCAACTGATTGTCTACTATGATTTGGGTTTTTTTTGTATATTCCATAGGGTATACTTTATTTTTATGTATCCCTCTGTGTTTGTTTCTGTGACTGATTGTCCCTTAATGTATTTTTTTACCTTGATTTTTTTTTTCTATTTTGGGGTTTTGAAGAAGCATTGTTTGTAATATGGACAATTTTGTTTAATGTGGCCTATTTTCTTACAAGTAAAACATATTACCTGTTTTTCTAAACTTTGTTGTACATTTATTTGTAACTCTGGTGAACCAAAAGCTGCTCTTATTCCCCCTGTGTTTGTTTTATATCAGACCATGTATTACATCCCCTTCCTTTCACCACGTAGTCTACAAGCTGTTTTTGTATATTTTCTATGTGCATTTGCAATACTGCATACTTTTTTTAAATTGTCTAGTATTTTATTGTCTGACGGAATTGCTTTAACATAACATTTTGTTTGACTAAAACATTATTTTGGGGTTTTTTTTCATGCTATTTAGACTGTCTGTAATACAGTTACGTGAGTTTAGACACTTACCTGTTTTAGCTGCTTGCTTTGCTTTGCCATTTGCCAAAGCATTTACTGTAGTTTTTTTCTGTATATTTTTTAAGAGCTTTGATTTTGACAATATGAAACTTTTTTTTGTAAATCATTTTGGGAATTAATGTTTATAACTCTCGTACAGGAGCATGTTTTAGGTGTTTGCCAACACTGTTGATGAGTCCCCTTTTTTGTTTTGACCAAAACAGGCATGTGAAAATGCAAAAAAAAACATTTTAATAAAGCATTATTTGAAATAGACCACACAGTGTATGTCAACTATTGTTTAAATGCCAACATATTGAAACAAAATATTTTTTTTTGTCTTGCCACTGAGGCGGACTCTGTAATAAACAAGAATATTGAGATGTATTAGCAGGGGAAATAACTGTCATTTTTGCTTAACCCTGCCCAATGAAAACTTTTCTGGGCTTTTTTTTAACTGTCTTGTTAGATTAACCTTTGTACTTTGTGCTTTTAGTAAATGTTGTTGGGCTCTATTTGATTGTTACGTTAAACCAGAAATATTTTTATGTAAAGTCTGAATGCTATGCTGAGTTTGTTCTTCTAAATGGCATTACTGTCTTTAGGAAAATTTTGAAAAGCTGTGAAAATCTTTTTTTTTAAAGGTTAATATTGATAGCACACTGTACTATGTTAGAACATTTTTGTGTTTGTGCATTTGCAATATTTACTATAAATAACATTTTTATGTAGTCTATTACATTACTAACAATAACTGCATGCACTTGTACTGTATGAGATTTAGGTGACTGCAGAAGGTACATTTAACTGTTGTATATGTGAAGAACTAACAAAGCTAGAATTAAACACATTGTTTATTAGAACAGGATATATTTTATGGTATGGCTTATATACTAGACTCCAGTGACAAAAAAGACAGAAATTAGGAAAGTTACTTCCACATAAAAAACAGTTTTTATGAATTGCTGTACATTTTGTGTATGGATTATAGGCATTTATACATTTACAAACACAACTGTTATGTAATGTCTGAACATTAAACATTTAGATTTACATTTTGTGTCTGGCACAGAAGGTTTAAACCATTCAAATTTATATATACAATATGTGGGCACTGTAAAGTTAACTGTTTGTACTTGCATCCATGTTATAACTGTGAAGAAAGTACTGTAATTTATGTAGAAGACAAGCAGGGGCGATTAGGCTGATGTCAATTTGGAAAGGGACAGTGTTTCTCTACAGGTGAATTGTAGGTGGTTCGACACAGGACAGTTTCCATGGTGGTGCTCTATGTCCACCAATGAAGTACTGGAACTTGAGCTGTTTCTCTGTTAAAGCACTGGAACTGTCCGTTTGTTGAACTAACGTAAGTAGTAGTGATCCCTTTGTAATATTAACTGCTGGTAACAGATATATGGTCACAATCACTGGCCAAGGTTCGCCACTGAAGAAATGTATTTACTAAAGAATGTATCACTTTTTTTCCTGAAGAAAATGTTAAGCAGAGGTCTTTATTTTGCCTCTGAAGAAATGTTACTGAAGAAAATGTCCAAAAGTAGACCAGCAAACTTCCTACTACTGTATTTGTTATATTTTATTTGTCTCAGAACAAATTTTTGCCAAACAGACAGATGAATAGACTAAGGCACACTTAGTCTAAAACATACTGTTCAGTTTATATACTCTTTTCAACTAATGTTATTTTTTATGTCCTTGTGACTTGTTCTTCTGGTTTCTGTCTGTGTTATGAAAAAGTCCATGGTTATTTCATGTCCTTTTTTGGTCCTCTCTGTATCTGAAGACTTCACAAAAGTCTCCCCACATCATCTTTGTGTCACTTGACCTGTCTGCATTGTATTTATTTAATTCTGCATCTAAAAGCCAAGAAAGTCAACTTTCTTTTTTTCTATAACAGGATGCATTTACAGTATTGCCCACAGCCATATGTTATTAATATCTAAGCTGAACATAATTGTTATTGCAAAGCAAGCATATTATTTTAAAAACTGCTGTTTGGCCTTGCACATTTCTTTTCACTGTACACACAGTATATTGCGGAAAAGCATTTTAATTTATACAATATCTGTTAGCATGACTTTGTTTCCTTTGTCATCCTTCAGAGTAGTTTTCTATTTGATTAAAATTTGCTACTTTATAAAGACTTTCCAGATATTTGAATATACTAAGTGATTATAGGAAATGAAAAAATATAGAAGTGATATTTTACAACAGAAACCTCCAATGTAAACTGGCAATTTCAGAGCATTAAGTTTCTGACAGAGATTTTATTTTGAATATCTAGAGATATAGCTAGGCAATTTGGCACCTGGTGTGAGGGCCATATTTGTCACCCCGTCACCACCTCCTCCAATCTGAGGACCAAAATAAAGGGGGGAGAGGGTTGAGGTTAAGTTCAGGACCAAAAAAAAAAAAAAAATCAAGGTTATGCTTAAACAGTAAAACTAGCATTTTATGCTTGTATATGCAATGAAATCTTCAGCAGTCTACCCCACTTTTCCATTAATCAGTTCTAGAAGCTGAGTTTGCAGACAGCCTAGTAGAATGATGCCGATGCCTGATGCATTTTAGACCATGCTTTGCATTATTCCAACTCTCCCGTATATTTCTTCCAGAGGTAGTGGTGCATTGTCTTTCGTCATGTAAAATATTAGCTCTATCTACACATTTCGGAATATTACACTCGGAAATTTGTAGTTTGCACATATGTATATAATATAAATTAATAGCTTACATACAGTTTCATATAACATTGTACTTTTTAGTAGTTTACTCCCTAATATCTATTACTTGGTTTATAACAGCTTACGGAACGCAATTAAACCAAAGGGACCAGTGAGTGAAATGAAAATGGAAATTGTCATTCAATTCCATCATGTAATTCCATCATAATACAAAAAGAAAATATAATACTAGCAAATTGTCACCTCCTACAGTTTCAGCATTTACTGCTATGTGTAGATCTCAACTGAATATGCAGAAAGTGGATATTTGTCTCCGTCTCCTTCAATAAACACATCACACCAAATGACATTTGATGACCTTTATTAAATTTCCATAACATAAATTTGTTCACTAACTTCATTAACTACACTATACATAATATAATTATTAATAATAAACTAATAATAATAAATTAAAATAAAATAACCAGCATCTTTACCTCAGCTTGCTTATCCATTCAGCAAGCTTCCTCCGACTACTCAGTTTCCTTTCCCCAAATCCTTGAAATGAACATCCAGACACCAGAGGGGAAACAGAAGAGGGCAAGCCTATCTCTCTTCTCCACCTACCCCACTGATAATCCCCCCAATCCTCCAATGAAAGGAGGGAGGGTGGGTGGGCAGCAAGTTCACGCCAAAATGTGATTGCTTAACCCAGCTACACCAGGCTAAATCTCTTAAGCCCCTCCCCATCCTTATCTCATTTCCTCCCAGCCATTCCTGTCTCCACTTAACCCTTTCACCTCCCCAACCTACTTCACTCCCCTTAATATCAACCTGCCCCCCCATGAAGATGTCCCAGGACAACTTGGTTTGTTGCCAACCCTCATTTGTCCTGGTCCCCTTCAATAAACACATCACACCAAATGACATTTGACGACCTTTATAAAATTTCCATAACATAGATTTGTTCACCATCTTCATTAACTACACTATACATAATATAATTGATTCTTAACACAACATAACATTGTTGTAATGTTAATCAGGGCAGCGTACCTACTCACCCTGTCCCAGTAAGCAGTGTCCATACCTCTACTCACTTACTTTACTTATGAAGCACCATCCTTGCAACATTAATCAGGGCAGTGTACCTACTCACCCTGCCCAACAAGCAGGGTCCATACCTCTGCTTTCTTACTTTACTTATGAAGCAGCATCCCATCTCACTTCATACACCATTCATTGAATTACCTTCCAGCAAATAACCTGCATCCTTACCTCAACTTGCTTACCATTCATCAAGCTTCCTCCAACTACTCAATTTCCTTTCCCCAAATCCTTGAAATGAACATCCAGATACCAGAGGGGGAACAGAAGAGGGCAAGCCTATCCCTCTTCTCCGCCAACCAGCCTGACCAGGCTGTTCCCCCTCCCTTCTACTTAAATTGTTCAACCTCCTACTTCCCATAACAGAAAAGGGTCAAGCCAAACATCATTCGGTGTTCCCATCATCTGCAAAGCACCTTAGAATCCCATCATAAACCCACCTTGCCATACAATCACTGAAACACACCCTAATGAAACTAAATAAAGTAGGGTTACCCTGACTCCACTGTACCACCAGAACATCCACACCCAGAGAATACCTACCCTTTTAGCCTGCTTCTTTTAAAGCTGAAAGATGGCTCATCCTAAACAGACTGACAACCAATAATCACAACAAAAACCACAAACTATAACCCATTGAACTCAAATCACCATCCAGTCAAAACTACTAATATCAAGTCTCACACCCAGGACCTTGTCAACTATCGCCTATCACATTAGCCCACCAACTACCCAGTTCTGGCTGTGCAACAACTCAATCATCATAGGGCATAGTCTAAGGTGATTACTCAGACCCTCCTTGTGCCCCACTCTAGTGGCAAGAACATCCATCCTATCAAAATATCACCTTTCAAATCCCCCTTTTCAAGTTACCACATGATGCCTTTTCTACTTCAGCAATCTGCAAAGAAAAGAAAAAACAATAACTTCAATGTGCACACATACCAATAATAACTTAACATGGCAGCACTGATGAGGACCCCTGCCACTCCATCAAGTATTTGCCAAGCTCTGCACCAAAGTATGGCACCAGCCCACCCCCCCTTTTTTTTTTACTCCTATCCCCTTGGACAAGAGTGATAAATGCTAACCGCAGAAAGAGCCAAACTTGTCTAGCTTGTAACCATCCCCAAGCCAGTAACCTAATAACCTCCTATGATACTAAGAGTGCTGTGACTCCACTCCACCTACCTGTACCCCGTCCGAATTGACATGTCTTAATGAGCACTAAATAAAATGCATTACCTGTAACCTCATCAAGCCCACTGCAAGAATTCAAACTCTTGCCTATGGGCAATGGCTGTTGCTCCCTGTAACTATTGAATGCAAATGCCCAAAAGCAGAAACAATGTTTACCAATAATCTATCATACTGAACAGTTAATAATAAATTGTACAACCAATTTACCCTGAGATCAAAAACTCAAATGCCTGTCCATCTCTGACTAGCAGTGTAACTCATCTACCAAAATCAACAACTTTGAAATCCACTTACTTCCATCATTAACTGCTGCCCACTTGTGTTCCACGTATGTAACCCCCTTGTTCACCACTGCTTCCATCATCCGCAAATTCACTTTGTACTCGGCACACCACCATTTCCATCAGTAATTGTTTCCCATTTGTGCTCCCCATGTGTAACTTCCTCACATTCCACTGCTCCCCATATTCCATGATCTGCGAACTCACTGTGTAGCATCACAACTGGTACTCTTCCCACCACCATCTACAAAGAAAAGGACAAAAGTAAATCCTCTAAGATATAAAGAGAAGGCTCCACCTTATACCCACCTATTCCATATTATAGCAGCAGCATTCCAAAACCCCATCTGCAAGAAAGAAAAGACATGTCAATTATCTAAAATACATAATGCACATTTCAAGACATCTTCAAAGACAGCCTATACCGCCAACCCGGGAAGGAATGTACCACCGCCGCACACATTTGTGACAAAGCAGCCATAACTGAAGCTATGCTTCCAGTGAACCTATCAATATAAATTTAATTACTAAACTCCACCTGAAGGGACCTATCAATATCCACAACCAGGGTAACCTTGCGATTCCCTACATCACTTAGCGCACTGCATAAGCCAAGCTGACATATTATAAAACCATCTGCCTAGCTCTTAACCTTCCATCTCCAAATGAGGCCCACTAACCATGTAATAGGTTCATAGGTTCATACCAGGCTATCTGCCCTAGGGCATTTATAAGCCTAGCCAGAATGTGTTTGGCTTTCGCCACCCATTTTAAATTTATTTTGCTATGCCCTTTTTCGAGGTTAGTATACTGTGCCTCTGTCTAACAGTGACACAGAAGTGATACCCGGGGTAAACCTATGATCTCCCATCCACTCATCAAGATTCCTCTTGAAGATAGTCAATGAGGGACTCTGCCTAACCTGGACTGGGATTTTATTCCAGAGTGAAGGGAGCCTCTGGGTTATGAATCTGTCCCTCCAGCATGTCCTATTTATTTCAGTGCTGAGGTTCAAGTCTCTTGAGCGTGTAGCTCGATGGGATTTGGATTTTCTGAGGTGCAGCATGTCCATTAATTCCGGGTTGGGCATGGCTTTATATGTCAGGCACAGATCGCCTCTGAACAGGCAGTATGCCACTGAGTAGAGCTGGAGTTTCTTTAACCGGGCAGCATATGGCATCTGTTTGAGCCCTTTGATCCTCTTGGTGAGGTACTTTTGCAGTCTTTCCAGTTGCTGCAGGTGTCTGGTAAGGTACATCCCAAAAGGGGCATTGTACTCAATTATGGGCCTGATGAGGGATGAGTAAAGAGGCACGATGACGTCCCCTGATCTAGATGTGAATCCCTTCATGATTAGGTGGGCTATATAAAATGTTTTTCTAACCACTTTGGCCACATGGTTGTCAAATGAGAGATTGCTATCAACTTGGGTCCCCAGGTCCCTAATTACTTCTTCTGTACTTAATGAATTACCACCTATGTGGTAATTTGTGGGAACTTTGTTTTTGCCAAAGGGGATGACTATACACTTTTTGGCATTTAGCTTGAGGCCATGGCTCTGGCACCGGTTGTCTGTTTCTATGAGGCCCTTTTGGAGGATGCTTGTGTCAGCTGGAGAGTTGATTATGGCACCCAGTTTGCAGTCATCTGCGAACTTGGTCAGCCACAGTCCTTCTGTGTTGGCCTTTACCTCCGAGAAATATATACCGAACAAGAGAGGTCCCAGGACTGAGCCTTGTGGGACACCACTTGTAACTGGTTTGGAGTCTGACATGGCTCCAGCAATTCTAACCATGTGGGTTCTGTCCATGAGCCAATTTGCAATCCATCTAGTGACATAGGGGTTTATATTTAAGCTGGTGAGCTTATCTATAACGCCCAAGTGGGGTATTGTGTCGAAGGCTTTTGCGAGGTCCAGGTAGGCTGTGTGGACCACCTTCCCCTCGTCAATGGCCTTGGTGACTGTTTCAAAGAAATCAACCAGGTTTAAGAGGCAGGATCTGCCCTTAACAAAGCCGAACTTGGTAGGATCCAGTGTTTGTAGGTCCCCAGTATCTTTATTTATGAGGTCCATGATGATCCTTTCCATAGCTTTGCAGACCAAGCTAGTCAGGCTTATGGGGCGATAGTTTCCAGGATCCGTTGAGGCACCACCTTTATGGATAGGGACCACTGTTGCTGTACCGCCACTCTTTGGGCACATATCCTGTAGTAAGGCTGAGATTGAACAGTAGTTTTATGTTTGGGTTTAGCTCTTCTTGGAGTTCATGTGGGACGCAGCCCGGGACACCGTCTGGTCCCATTGATGCTGTGTTTTTGCTTTGGAGAGGGCGGCTCTTACCTGAGCATCTGAGATGTCAGGGGGGCAGCACTCTGCTGGGATAGATATTTGCCCTTTTGGTGGGGAGGGGGGGGACAAGTTTGCACTGAACCTGTCAGCTAGGATGTTGGCAATGTCTGTGGGCTCGGTGTATTTTTTGTCATTTTGGACTAATTCTGAGCATATCTGGGAATTACCACCCAGGTTCCTAACATAACTAAAGAAAGCCTTGTGATTATCCTTAGTGTCCTGTGCAATTTTTCTCTCGAAGCTGGCCTTAGACAATTTTATGTGTGCCCGTAGTTTTTTGCTAATACTGATCAGTGATGTCTTCCCTTTTTGGGATTTTGCTCTATCATTTAGTAGCTTCCTCCTTCTATTGTATAGTTTGTTTATGGCTGGGGTCCACCAGACAGGACGTCTGCCTTTGGAGGATTGGGTCTTGGTTTTATTTGGGATTGCATGATCCATGCATTCCTGAAGGTGTTCATAGAATGCATTTATAAAGGATTCTGCAGTCTGGGCCGTATTTTCCACAGGCCCGGGGCTTTGAAGGATTCCACCTCAGTTTTGAGGAGTGTGAAATTTGCTTTAGAGAAGTTTTTCACTGTGGTTTTCTGGGCAGGGGTGGGATCGGGATGTGAATATCCAGTGAGATTAGTTTATGGTCTGATCTTACCAGTGAGGGATACACTTCTGGTCTGGAGCATAGAGTCCCCATGTTGGTGATGATCAGGTCCAGTATGTTTTCCCCTCTTGTGGGAGTGGTAACAAGTTGTTCCATAGCATTTGAGTTTATAAATTCTAGGAACCTTTGGGCTAGGGTGTTGGAGCTAGAGTAATGCTCGCAGTCTATGTTTGGGTAGTTGAAGTCGCCCAATATAATGGTGTTTGGAGAGACCTTCATATTTTCCAGTGTTCTCAGGAAGGCCGAGTGGGGTTCCTGGGTTTGGGAGGGTGGTCTGTAGGAGGCTATAAACTGGAAGGCAGTTTTACCAACTGTTAGTTGCACATGGATAGTCTCTGATGCTTCGTGCTTTGCCACCAACCTGGAGGTGTGGGTATCTTTGATGAATATCGATACTCCCCTCCTTTTGTGGTTCGGTCCAAGTTTTGGGGCCGAAAAGCATGGTATGAGGTATAGCCTGATAGTGCTGGGGTGCTCTTGGGAGCCCTGAACCAGGTTTCTGTTACTGCACAGATATCAATGTTCTCCATGCTAAGGAGAGTTTCGAGTGCATGCATCTTGAGGTTTAGACTTCTGGCGTTGAGTAGCATTACTCTTAGTTTCTTATCCCTTGTGATACCTATGGAGGTGGGTTTGTCTTTTGAGCCTTGCCTAAAAAAGGCACTATGGGGGTAGCAAGAGCCTTTGCCAATATCCGAAAGCCCAGGGGTGACAGGTGCAAGCCGTCCCTAGCAAATCATCGTGGCTTGTCGAGCATATCATCCCAAGCTGACAGGCATTGGATCCCCTTTGAATGACACCAGTACTTAAGTCACTTGTTGAAATTGATCATCTTGTCTTCATATTGTGGCATCATTCTTGGTGAGGGTAAGATGTTACTCAAGGTCAGGGTCATACCGGCCTGGGTACATGCTCAGAGAGTTCCTTTATGTCTCTTTTCATGTAGTCCAGGGAGGTACATCTCAGGTCATTCACACCAGCATGGACAATGACTGAGTCATATTTGTACTTGCCTTGGAGTGACCTGAGTGCTTGTGTTATGTGACGGATCCTAGCGCCCGACAGGCTGCTCACCGTAATGTAGAACAAATGGACAAAATGCAGCAAACCTAATAATAGCTTACTAGCAGCTTACAAAATACAATTACGCCTAAATAGAGAGAATGTTTAAAAACATACATCATTAATCTAACCTGGAAGAATTCAAGAAAAAAGCAGTTCTTTTCTTATTCAGATTGATAAAATAAGGTACTGGCTTCCACAGTAATGTCTATATGGAAATAAAGCTTTTTTTGTTTTATTATTTATTTATTTTATTTTATTTGCAGTTGGTTTACCAGGATAGTACATTGGGCCAAGATGAACCTGTTTTCAGTGGAGTCCCGGGGAGAAAAGCTCCAAAAACAAGCAAGGTTACAATATGTTTTAGATTACAATTTTTACAAATGTTACAGACTAGAGCAAAACATTACAAATAGTACAGACTAGTGAAGAACATTACAGATGATGCAGACTAATAAAAAAGGAACATTACAGTATAAATACTGAGAAGCCATTACATCTTGGAAGTTTGCACTTAAGAGGTACATTCTAATACATTCTTTGTAAATAGCTTAGTAAGTACAAGGGAATGATGTATGAGTTAGGAGAGAAAGTAAAATGAAATTTCCAGTATAAAGAGGGGGAGAGAGAAAAGAAAATGGAAATTGCCAGTGTAAATTATGTGGGATGGGAGCAGGAGCATTCCCACTGGGATACTAGATGTGAGTGAAGAGATTTTTTGAATATAAAGCGGTTAGAGGTGGTACGAATGGATGGTGGCAGAGAGTTTCAGAGACGTGCTAGTCCATAGGATAGGAAATTTTTACCTGAGGGACGAGTTGGTTTGTACAATTCTATTAGGTTTTGGTTGTTAGACCTTAGTACTCTGTCAGGTAGGTGCATTTTAACGGCAAAGGAAAGGGAGGGGTTGAAAATGAGCTTATGTGCAAGAGTAAGTTGAGTATAGGTGAGATGATTGGATAGTTCTAGCCATTTTAGTTTGTGGAGAGAAAAACAGTGGTGGGTGGAGGGCTTATGGCTGGTAGCAAACTTGGAGATTTTGTTGTAGCAAGAGGAAAGTTGTGTTTTAAGGGAAGATTGTAGGTTAGTTAGGAGTGGGGCTCCATAGAGAAGGGAGGGGATAAGAAATGAGGTAGAGAGAGTGATTTTAGTGGAGGGTGTGAAATAACGATTTTGTCTGTAGAGCATGCCTAGTTTTTGATGGGTTTTTTTATATTTAGTTGAAGGTGGGAATTGAATTTAAGCTGACTGTCAATTTGGACCCCTAGTAACTTGGCCTCTGACACCAATTCCAGAGATGTGTTGTTATGGCTAGTGATAGAGAATGTGTTTGTATTGAAAGAGGTGACTTTAGAGGGAGTAAATACCATTAATTTGGTTTTAGATGCATTAAGTGCTAGGTGATTTCTTTTCATCCATTGTTCAGTGGTTGAGAATGCATCTTGTGTAAGCTTTAGGAGTGTAGGGATGGATGTGGCAGAACAGATAATAGTTGAATCATCTGTGTATTGGATGATATTTGAGAAAGGGATAGAATTGCGGAAGTCCTTTATAAATATATTAAAGAGGAGGGGACCCAGTATGGAACCTTGGGGAACTCCAGTTGGGGTTTTAAGGAATGAGGATGTGGCCTTTTTCCATTTTACTGCTTGATATCTATTGGATAAGTAGCTGGAGAACCAGTTCAGAGAGGAAGGTGATAGGTTAAGAGAGTTTAGTTAAAAGTAGGTTGTGAGAGATAGTGTCAAAGGCCTTAGAGAGGTCAAGTAGGAGGGTAGAAACAATATGACCAGAGTCCCGGGCTTTATTTACAGTTTCCAGGAAGGAAAAGAGGGCTGTCATAGTGCCATGAATGGGTCTAAATCCATGTTGTGTGGGAGTTAGTAGGTGATTGTCTAAGAGATGTGGTAGGAGTTGTAGATGGATACACTTTTCTAGGAGTTTAGAGATGGGAGACAGGATAGCGATGGGACGTAAATTAGTACTATTGTTATTATTGCCTCCTTTATGTAAAGGTATGATAAAAGCCTTTTTCCAAATTTGGGGTACTATGCTTTCTTGGATAGAGCGGTTGATTAGAATGCTGATGGGGTAGGCAATGGCTTCGGCAGCTACGCTAAGAAAGTATGAATGAATGTTATCTGGGGCATTAGAGCATGGCTTCAGTTTCTGAAGGAGTTTTTCTATGGTAGATGTGGGTATGGGTTTTAATGAGAAAGGTGGGGAATGGGAAGAGGGGGTATTTGAGGGTGGTGGTGATGGAGAAGAAATGAGAGTAGAAGCAGAAGTGGAGGGTAGAGTGTTAGTAGAGGAGGATGGGGTGAAGTGGAGGGTGTGGTGATGTTAGAGAATGAGGAAGTTAGTTTGGAAATAGAATCAATGAAAAAAAGAATTAAATTGTGTAGCCAAATCTATGTCAGGAGTTTTGGGGTCTGGGCTGAGGTTGTCTGTTTTGCTGGGATTAAGGAGGGTGGAGATTCCTTTCCAGAATTTCTGAGGGTTTGTTTTATTGTTGTTTTGGAGTATGGAGAAGTAATTTTGTCGATCAGTGATGATGAGCTTTTTTACTTTATTTCCAAGTGTTTTGTATTCATTATGGATGGATGGGGGGAGTCCTATTTTTCTGGTAATGTGCCCAAACTTTATCTCTGTGTCGCATGGTTGACAGTGTGTTTTTGGTTAGACAAGGGGCAGTTTTGATTTTTATTATTTTTGTCCTTAAGGGAGCATGGTAATCTAGGAGGTTTAAGAAGGTTGAGTTTTTAGAATGTTAAAATTTATTACTTTTAGAGAGTTAGAAAATGTAATTGGATTAAAGTTTTTTTGGTTGCGAATAGTAATATAATTATGTGTATGGTGTAAGGGTGAAGGGAGTCGATGTGTGAAGGTGGGTAAGTGGTCACTAAGGGGATCGGGAAGTGTACCACTATTAGAGAAATAATGGGGATGAGAGACTAAAATCCAGTCTAGAATACTACCACTAGAGAGTTTTTTTGAGGGGCGGGTTATGGAGTTGATTAGCTGTGAGAAATTATAGAGGTTGATGTTAAGTGGGTTTGTGGGAGACTGAATGGAGGACCAATTGATATTCATGTCTCCCAAGATTATTGTTTCATTTCTAATGTTGGTGGAGAGCCAGGAGAGGATGCCCTCGAGTGCAGAAATATTGTCACCAGGGGGGATGTAGAGGGAGGCTATACATATGTGCTTGTGTTTGTTAACTTGAAGTAGTGCTAGGAGTAATTCAGCATTATTGAAGTGGGGAATAGATTTGTTATAGGGAGTAACTGACAAGGAGGATGAGTATAGGAGAGCTACTCCTCCCCCTTTTTTGTGGGATCTATCTTTTCTAATGATAGAATAGTTGGATGGTGTTATTTCAGAGTCTTTTATATGGTATTTTAAACAAGTTTCAGAGATAGGTAGGATGTCAGGTTTATTATGTATAAGCCAGGCATGGAAGTTTGGGATTTTGTTAACTATACTTTGGGAGTTTAAAGAGGTAAGTAGTATGGACTCGTCTATAGTGGATGAGGTGGGGGGGGCAGGGTTAGGATGAATATATCATGATAATAGAATGGTAATTAGATATATGATTAGGTTGGAGAGGTAATTGGACTGCTTAGAATATAGGTTGGGCTTAATTATGATTATGAAGGATTTGTTAGTTACTAAGGGGGTAGAATGTTTATGAGGGGTAATAAGTTTATATGGAAAGAGTAGATTTTTTTTATAGGATATAGGTGGGGAGATATTGGGGTGTGAGAGTATAAGAGAGGTGAAATAAGATGGTTAGTTACATGGAAGGATTGTGAGTGATTAGTATTAATGGGCTGGATGAGGTAGTAAATATAGGATATGTTGAGGAGAAGTAGTAGTAAAATGGAGAAGGATAAGGGTTTTGAAAGCATGGTGAAATAGGGCTGTTAAGAGTTGGTATGTTGTTGCTGAGTAATCTGTAGGTGCAAGAGGGTTGTATGCTGAGTAATCCATAGGTGCAAGAGGGTTGTATGTACAGAGGAGCAGGTAAGCCTCTAATATTAGTGAGGGAGTGGAGAGTTGAGTGATGGTTGATATGGGTAGGATTAGGGAGTGGGTGTTGACAGAGTAATGGAGACTAATTGGCCAGGTAGGGTATTCTAGGTGAGTTGAGTGATGGTTGATATGGGCAGGATAAGGGAGTGGGTATTGACAGAGTAATGGAGACTAATTGGCCAGGTAGGCTAGTGGGTGTGTTTATGAAGGAATAAATGTAGAGGTGCTAGGGGCGGGTGGGATATGGGGGCAGGGTAGGGGAGAAAAGTGAGCCCGCAGGGCGAACAGAGCGGGTACGGCCAAGGAAGGCAGGATAAGAATGAGAACCTATCTGTGGAGTGTTGATTGCAGAAGGTAAATACAGGGGACAGGGATATAGTAGGATAGAGTGGACTATGATGTTTAAGAAAAAGATAGAGAAAAAATAGAGAAGTTAGAACATATACAGAATACAAAAAAGTAAAGTGAAGATATAGGAAGTCAAAAATAGTGGGGAGAGGGTGCCATCTAGTGGACAAATGCTGAAGTGCACCTGTGGCTCCACCAGGGCAAATCCCTGGACTGGATTGTATTGAGGAGAGAAGGGGCTAGTGTAAATCAGGGAGGTAGAAGAGGGGCAAGTATGGGAGATACAGAATTAAGAAGGGTTTGGCTGCTGGCTTTCCTTGCAAGGGAGCATACTGAAATACCTAGCAGGGCTTTAGATAAATATAGTAGTACAAAGTTTAGCAGCAGTTGCACATACTTCCTTAGTTCCTTCTAGGAGAAGCTTGGTTCTATCCCCATAAAGGGGCTGAGGCAGCAGAGCTTGTTTTATTTTAAGTCTAGGCATCCAGCCAGGCATAGTCACAAACGGTAATGCATGGCAAGAAAGCTGGAGAACAGGAGAGAATGTTGAGAAAGATACAAAACATCTGCAAACTTTTTATCATAGTGTACCTGTAATTAGAAATAAGCACACCAGAATAGTTATGTGCACTTCAGAAGTCTCAGCCTTTCATTTCCAAAATGAGAAACACCAGCATTTGAATCGTGGAACAAATAGGACAATGAGCAACACCTACTAAAGGCTTACTAACAACTTCAGCTAGGAAGCTCATAGGATGGTTAACATTTACTGTTTTGTATTTTTTCAAACAGCTTATTTATTTATTTGTATATAGCTTAAATTGCCATATTGGTTATCAAACTACTCAAATGACTGCCATGTGTTTCCAGTGCCAACCAAGCCACCTCCCTTCTCACAAAATCTCATCCTAATCCTTCTAGCTTCGGTAGCAGAACTTATAATCTGTAATTTATTCAAGTGTACTAATCCTGATTTAAATATTTAATGTACATTTATACCCTGGGATTTGCCTGCTCTGCAGATCTACAACCAGCCGGTGAGCAATGACCCCTACTGCTCCTCCACTGCGCGGGAAGGCATCTGTGAACAACAACTTGTGGCTGGTGAAACTATTGCTGCTTGACTGAGCTGTAGCCTTCTGCAGATGCCAAACATCTGCAAGGGCCCCAGAGCATACTGAAACCCAGAAAAGCCAAATAAAATGGGGAAGCATAAGACCAAAACATTGCTCTTACCAGGCTAACAACTTCATGGGCAGGCCCCACGTGTAATTGATTCCACTAGACTTTGTTGCCACAATAGCAAATTTCCTGCCAACATGCCTGTCACCTTTTCAGATGATACCCTGCACATCCGGATATAATTAGGTAGCAAAGTGAGATTTAAGCTCTATATCACTGTACAACATGATATGTCAGTTTGGCCATAGTACATGGGATTACCTAAAGGGAACAAAAGAGAAGATGCAAGCTATTATTAAATTTAGTTACCGACCCAAACCGAAACACAACTGAATGTCAGAAGCATGCCCAACATCTGCCACAATGAAAGTCTCAGCCTTCCCCACCTGCTCAATGGTACCCTGCACCAATAAAGCTCCATACAGCCCCCACAGGTTAACAGCCTGCTGCTAGCAGGCCAAATGCCTTTGTTTTTTTTTTTTTTTTTAATTAATATCAAGAACTGCCCGCACAAATACAGCAGTCAAGAAAGCAAACCAGTCTGCAAAACAACCACCGCTGTTCTCTCCAGCCGCCAAACCAGTAACAACACCCCAGATGGATTTTCATTATTTACTTTTTTTTTATTTATTTTTTTATTAACCTAATGATAAACTGCTGGCATGCCAATGCACTCACCCCTCCACCCAGAACACTCCAGGAAGCCGGACCCAGGCGGCAGACCAGAAACTGCTAAAGTCTTTCTCATGTCCTTGCAACCCAAATGAACACTAAACTCTGTATGAAACAGATAGCAACACTGAGATCTGGCAACTTGTCACCAGCCAGGAGAATCAAGCCACCCAAGTAAAACCCCCCCTCCAATTACCAACATACAGAAGGAACAACCACACAACTTGTGGCACCAGGCCATTTCATCCTGCCACTAAAACAAGGTGGCTTTTTTTTTTCTTTTATATGTGGGATCGAAACAGTCTGGCCACTATACATCCCTACCCTTACAGGGAGTAGTTGAGAGGAACGTCCCCTGAATTAGGGCAGCCAAAACTACCGCCATACTTCAATCCACATTATCGTGCACAGAGCATGTGTGGAGGCATGCATGCTTCCCCTATCTCTTGGCCCACAAAAAGCCATTTGCAGCCACATCCATGTAAATTACCTCAGCAAACGACTGCCTTAAACCTACCCCCACCAACGATTCCCAACTCAGCCAAGACCGATACCGAGCTACTCAACAGTCAATACATGTTCCTTGCTTTACAAATGACATCAACCACTTCAGTACGATTCCACCAAAAACCCACATCTAAGTGCTTCAATACCTAGATTGCAGCATGAACAAAGGATTTATTCCCATGAAAGGTCATAATCAAATCCAGGCCTAGAGGAATGCCTGATCACTCCCACAACCCATAAAATTAAAAGCCGTCACTGCCACCGAGCCTGCGCAGCAATAACAGCTACCCTGCCTTGTTCAGAGCCCAGGAAACACTTGGGACTTCACCAAGGAAAATACCTCACACTAGCCATGGCACGCTGACCCCTCTCGAGAACCCCCAACCTGAGCTGAGTAGCAGACAAACAACACAAACAGGCGATGGAATTGCTTCACCAGTTCTAGACTCCTCTTTCCTTCTCATCCCTCTTCTTAGAGAAAAGCCCCAGACAGACAAGGTGTACATTCTGCCCACAGAGGAAAAACAAGACCCGCCGAACACACCCGAATGTCCATTGCCCAAGGAAACCGAAATTCCATCCTCCAACAGCACCACCGCAGGCAATGCAATTCATGTGCCGTAGCAACCTCCTCCCATGCAGACATTGCAGTCTTAATACCGTATTGGCAAACGTCATTGAAGTTCAAGCTTTTTTTTTTTTCCCTTAATAACCATTTAGTGACAGTACGTGCCTCCTAGCACGCTGGCACAGGGTGGACTTGCTCACATTCCGCTAAATACTTGGAATGTGTCACAATACAGCACACATTCTTAGAGTGTATGCACTGTGACAGTTATCTCTGTACCTTACTCAGAGCCCGTGAAACCAGCCACCACTGCGGGGAACTAAATAAGCTGCGAAATTACCTCCAGCAATGGTAGCCTCTAGCGATAAATAAACAAAATCATATGGAACTCAGATTGTAGAACCTTCCCCCCCACAAATAGCTTACATTAAGACATCCATGGCAGCCTACACCCACCACCAATGAATACCAACCTCCCACCAGGCAAGAGCATGGAACAAAACTCCTCACCAAGAAGTGACCTAACCATCCCCCCACCAACGATAGTGCTAATGCCTCACAAGACCTTTCTAAACATACCGTTTCTCCCATTTTATACCTATATACATATAGAAGGGGGGGACCCTACTCACAGACACTCTAAACCGGCAAGCCTTACCCACATCTTAGCTAACCCATCATTCCAAGGCCTACCTGACCACACCAGCACCCAAAGGTCATCCTGGACGTAGAACCTGCAATAGCAAGTTCACGCCAAAATGTGATTGCTTAACCCAGCTAAACTAGGCTAAACCTCTTAAGCCCCTCCCCATCCTTATCTCATTTCCTCCCAGACATCCCTGTCTCCACTTAACCCTTTCACCTCCCAAACCTACTTAACTCCCCTTAATATCAACCTAACCCCACCCATGAAGATGTCCCTGGACAACTTGGTTTGTTACCAAACCTCATTTATACTAGTCAACTTTTTAATAAGCGAGTACAAATTAGAAAATACTCCATCCTACTAGTAGCATCAGTGGTTGCTGCATGTTAAATGTAATCTATGTCTGAAGAATGCACAACACACACACAATTAAAGATTACATACATCTCCAATCACCAAACACTAAGGCACAAAGGTAAACAAAAAATGTTGTTTCCCCCTAGCATCTTGGCAAACAATGCCTTCTAGGGAAACCAATTTAAAGTAACAGTCAAGCAACATTTTATGGATTGTATTCCCTATAGGGGGAAACGTGTCATAAAAGCTTGTATATAACATGCATCTATAGGAAGTGACATGCTGTAACTGTAAAGTAAATGTGAATTTATAATTAAAGTGTAAAGAGAAGTTCAATGTTTAAATTTTCCTATTTGAAATAAAAAATACATGCAACCCATATGAGTATTGCATTCCAGTCTAGGAAGTACTCAGATTCCTCCTGAGAAGCAATATGAAATTTAAATCTTTCTTTTTAGGAAGTATTTTCTGAAAACAATCCAGCTTTGCATTTACAGACAGTGTCTGTACATATGCCAAAATAAGAGCACCTAATAATAATTTCAACCGGAAGAAAGGATACAGCAGAGCAAAACCAAACTAATTTCATGCGAGGGCTGTTCTTGCTGTACATACTAATTCTGAATATGCCGAAATTCCTTGACATTTTACTAAGCATTTCATTGTTATACCTGCAGCTCTCATGTTTAAAGTCATGTTTAATTCTGTTGGTCCTTTTTAAAGCTACATTAATTGGTTCAATGTCAATTCTTTTTGCACATAATGCAGGTAAAAAAGGCAAAGCAAATTTCTTTGTAGTGCAAAATGCATGTGCGCACGCACACACACACACACACACACACACACACACACACACACACACACACACACACACACACACACACACACACACACACACACAATGGAGAGAGAGAGGGGATTTTTTTTCCATGGATTGTATTGTATTTTGCTGTGATCTTTCTGGTTTGGTCTTGTAAACATTTGCTGTGAGATCGTAATTTTTTGGTTTGAAATGTATTTGGGATCCACCCCTAATGTAATGTAGATAGGGGCATAACTAAAACATAGTACTGATGATACCAACATGTGTCCAGATAGTAGAAAATGGTTACTGGCACAAATGCATTCATAAAAACTGGTAAGTCATTCTGTGTTTTTCTCTGTCATAATGTCTTCACTAATGTAAGTCTGTATTTTTTTTCAACAGATTGTACTCTGTTTTGCCATTCTCTTACATACATACATACATTCTCTTACATACATACATACATATGTATGGGAGGCCTGACAAAATCAGAGTACTATAAAAACATCTATACAGATAAACAGCACATAGACCATATCCTAAGGGGGAGGGGTGCATATTGAACCCCATACCCTGCAGCTGTAACAAGGACATCATAACAAATTTACCATATCAATGAAGGCAAATAATTTATATTAAAAAAATCCATTCATACAATGAAATTCAATATCCCAGCATTGATGAATTTGTTGCACCTTAGCAAAACAATATCAGACTTATGAATTCTAAGGACCTGAACCTGCAGCATAAACCGGACAAGGTGGAGGGGGCAGGGATGTGTCTCAAAGATAACCTCTGGAATGAGGTTCTAATCCATTTGAAGCAAAGCTCATCCCTTACACTATTCAAATGTAACTTGGACCAGTAACTGGGAAATCACAAATTTCCTGGTTTGGTATGTATGTCCCTACTGGAGAAGGACAGCCTCTGAATGGTTAATGCCGAACATATATAATAACCATAAAATTCATTGGGATATAGGCACATGGTGATAGTTTGGAAAATTTGGGATAAGCATGTCTAGGCTTTAAATAGTTCTTGAGCATTTATTTTGCTGTAATTAAAATGGTACAAAAATATAACATTTGATCAACCTTTTTCTTGAAGGCATTAAAGATCGGGGTCACTAATGTCCCTGGAGATATGTTTGTGAAGCCACGTTGTATCTTTTGCATCCCATCCCATGTTAACCACAGAAATAGTTCAGAATCATTTTACATTATCCTAGATAAAGCAAATATCACTATACAGATTAGTGCACAAAATTGTTGCTAAGCAAAAAAAAAAAAAAAATGAATGAATAAAAATAAAAAGCATTAAAAAGCTATAACCTTATACCAATAAATAAATATCACACATTTTAATTTAATGTTCATCACATCTCATTGCAAATAATTAAAAATAAATAAATAAATAACCTCAGTGTGCATGGTGTTTTCCAAGTTATTCCTATGAGCTCCAGCCATCTTAATTTATTCTTGGGAGTATGTACATTCAATCTCGTGCATGTCTGCCCCAAAAATGCACATAGATATGTATACAAAAGCACATGCAAAGATGCAAACAGACTTTCCCTCCTTTGCTCTCCATCTTTTGTATGATGAATGTGTACTGTGTAACATCTTTACAACTTGCTTAAATGAGTAGTTAAGCAGTTTTTAAAGTTGTTCTGATTAAGTCTCTTGCTGCAGCACAAATGTCCCTCTGGCCAGAAAGGTTTTAGCAGTGCTTTGACAGCTTTAAATCCCATTATACACTTTTTACTGTCACATGGACACATTACCCTGCTATATTTTATCAGCTTTTAAAGCTGCTATTCATCTGTATGGCAACTCCAAGTGAATTACAATATTCATTTCTGTAAAGCATTCTATGCTCTGCCTCGTACTGTTTTTTTTTTTTACTAGTATTTCATCAGGCAGTGAAATGTCTATTTGCTAGAGAATTATGATCAGGACACTCCAGTTATAACCTTTTGTGTGATCTTTATTATTATTTATTTATTTATTAACATTTGCTTACCAGTAAAGTCAGACTTGGAGCGAGACAATTTTCAGTGGATGCCCATGGAGAAACACATCAGATGCATGTGTTTGTAATGTAGGAGGAAACCAGAGCATCCACAGGAAACCCACACAAATGCAGGGAGGACATGCAGACTTCACACAGATGGCATCCCAGCCAAGAATCAAACCAGAGAACCTCTTGCTGTGAGGCAACAACACAAACCGCTGCACCTTTCAAATTCACATGTCATGCATTGCTTTAGAACAATTAGAATGTAAATTTATTGGCACCCTTGCCTCAGGCTTTTAACAATTAGTCAGAGATTTGATCATAATCCTCTACATTGTTCATCGTTCATTAAATTGGAATAAAACCCTTACTTTGATTTCATATGCTACAAATTTTGTAATGCATATTTGCTCATGCATTTAATTACTTCTGATCAATGCTTACCCCCCCATATAAAATTTTTCATTTATGTTACATGCTGTCTTGGAGATTTTTATTGCATTTCACCTTTCTGGAATTTATATCATAATAAATACCAGTAACTTCCTCTTTGTCATAGTGTGAAGCTTTAAGATTATCCTGATATGGAGTTATCTTTTTACATAGATTAGAATCTATCACCACCCAAGAAAGTTATTTCCTGTGCAAAGTTGAGCAGAGACACAGAAGTGATCCCCAGGGTGTATTTCCTATTTCCCATCCACTCATCAAGATTTTTCTTGAAGAGTGCTAATGAAGAACTTTGCTTGACATAGATGGGTAGCCTGTTCCAGAGTATGGGAAGTCTCTGGGACAGGAATCTATCCCTCCAGCATGTCCTGTTTATTGTGGTGACAAAGTTTAGGTCCCTAGAGCATTTATCTTGGAGGGATTGGGATTTCTTTAGATGTAGCATGCCCAACAGCTTTGGGTTTGACATAGCTTTATATGTTAGGCAGAGATCACCTCGGATTAGGCGATATGCTATGGAGTAAAGCTGGAGTTTTTTGAGATGGTCAGTGTAGGACATCTGTTTGAGTCCAGTAATCCTCTTTTTGAGGTACTTCTGTGGCCTTTCCAGCTGCTGCAGATGTCTTTTGAGCTACATTCCAAAAGGGGCATTGTACTCTATAATGGGTCTAATGAGTGTTGAGTAGAGGAGAACAGTGACCTCTTTTTTCCTGGATGAGAACCCTTTTATGATGAGGTGTGCCACGTAGAAGGACTTCCTGACTACTGTGGCAATGTGACTATCAAAGGACAGACTACTGTCCACCTGGGTCCCAAGGTCTCTTATCACACATTCAGTGTTAAGTAAACTGCTGTCTATGTAGTAGTTCATGGGTACAGAGTTTTTACCAAAGGGGATGACAATGCACTTTTTGGCATTGAGCTTGAGGCCATGGCTCTGACACCTGGCATCTGTCTCAGCGAGGCCCTTCTGTAGGATTTCCACATCATTTGGGGACTCGACTACAGCTCCTAGTTTGCTGTCATCTGCAAACTTCATTAGCCAGAGGTCTTCTGTTTTAGCCTGTACTTCAGAGAAGTAGATACCAAACAGGAGATGTCCCAGGACTGAACCCTGTGGTACTCCACTTGTCACTGGTTTGAGGTCACATTTGGAGTATGCAACCTTTACAGTGTGGGTTCTGTCAGTGAGCCAGTTGGCAACCCATCTTGTGACATAGGGGTTTATACCTAGTTTAGTGAGTTTAGGTATAATTCCAGAATGGGGGATGGTGTTGAAAGCCTTGGCGAGGTCAAGATAGGCTGTGTGAACCACCTTACCCTCATCTATGGCTTTGGTGACTGCCTCAAAGAAGTCGATCAGGTTCAGGAGGCATGATCTGCCTTTCACAAACCCGAACTGGGTGGGATCCAGAGTTTGGAGTTTACCAATGTCTTTGTTTATGAGTTCCATAATGATACGTTCCATGGCCTTGCAGACCAGGCTCGTCAGGCTAATAGGGCGATAGTTCCCGGGATCAGTGGTGGCTCCCCCTTTGCGGAGTGGGATAACTGTTGCTCTTTACTGTTGTATGTCTAGCTTCTTTAAGCTTAAAAGGCATATAAACAGTATGAGTAAGAATATTATATCCAGCCCTATAGGTTGGTTGGTATAGTTACAAAGACATGAAGCACGACATAATCCATTGGCTTCCTTCCACACAATGTCCCATCACTTGATGTACACTCACAGGTGTATCTCTGAACACTTTGGGTTTTTCATACACTTGCAGATGACATATATCAGCCCATGGCATATGATCTTATGAACTGTGCTTTTTGGCTTTTCAAAACTTTTCAGGCAAGGCAGTTTTGCTAGTTGCGCAATATAAAACATGTGGTATTTTCTTACTTAATGGAAGATTGCAGTGATGGTTTGGTCATAACTCAAAAGTTTTGTTGTTTTCTATATTCTAGTTTTCAACTAATTCATGTCCTACACACACACACACACACACACACACACACACACACACTGGATCATTCATTCCTATTTCTCTCTTCATAAGACATTTTGTGGAGGGAGAGGAAGCAGTTATTGACTTCACCCATCATCAGAAGGAGACTATGAAATTTCTTCCAGATACCATTTGATATTCTGAGACCTACTATAGCAAGTTCTGGAATAGGAAGACGGAGAGAAAATATGGACCTACATAAATCAAGTTGACTATTGCTGTTTTTGATGTACTCCCTTTCCACCACTGTATAGTGATCTCAGGGTTGGTATATATAAATAGGGGGTTATGGGGGGATTATTGCCAAATCTGAGTTTGCTTCTAGCAAGAAACAACTCAAACTGCAATTATTTCTTTCATAATTCCAGGCCTCACATTTACAAGTATCAGAATTTCCAGTCAAGAGAATGTTTTCCATACTATTACAGCTCTCCACTGTTTGTGAGGAAGTGCAGTATATTGCCTGTTTTGCAATAGTTTAGTCCCTGGAAATTGTTCACTTCTGTATACATGAAGTTCTGTAAACATGAAGCACTCTTCCAAGCCTTGCTTCAGAAGAAGCTGCTATGGTGAGGTAGAATCACTTTCCTTCCAGTGAGAAATGAGATCCAGGATAAGCTACTCATTCTCCTCCTGAAGAAGGCATCTCCAGCTCCATGGCCATTAAACAAACTCTGGTGTGCAAGGACATAGTTGGTGCATTATTCCTTTGTACCACAGTAATAGCATTATGGTCTCCAAACATTCTATCCTGGATTAAATAAACTAACCAACTCATGTAATAATGGATCAGTCTAGCCTACCTGTTAGTACTGTGACTGAACATTACAAGCTTAAAAAATGCTGCAAAGCATGAAGATCACATGTTGTGCATGCTGGACCACTACAGAATTAAGGTAGTTTAAAATCTGGTTTATTTTTTCTTGCAGTTCATATGGTACAATGGAGACTTCTGTTAGGATAATTGAATGTTACTTCTCTGCTGAACTGTTGATCATTCTAGTATTAAACTTTTTAACTTTCACATTTTAAATGCCAATGATGATCAAGTAAATTGATCTCTCAAAGCAGTTTGTGCAGTCTTATGATAATTCTCTACAGGAATCTTGGCTTTAAATATCTGTAAGAGAAACAAGTGCAATTAAATACAGAACAGTGATTTCCAGCTTTTCTTCTTTCTATAGTGTGTCTAAAATTAGACTGACTGCAGTTTGCTTGATTTTACAGCTGGTTTGGTTCTTTGGTTTGTTCGTTGTACAGAGCCATGGAGGATGAAGATTCACCTAATTACATCAAAGTTCTATTGCAGCAGGTACAGCAGCAGCTTCGTGAGCACACGGTGCTTATACAAGGGCATTTGGGCAAAAGCAGCTCTACAACTGGTATGTCTTTTAATGGAAGTTTGGGCTTACCATTGACTCAACCTACACCTGCTCCGTTGTCGGTTGATACTGCAGACATTCTGGATGGTAACAGCGATAGTCCCGGCTTTAGGCCACCAGCCGGGTCATCTACTTTTACCTCTGCTAGTTCCTTTGCGGCCAACAACCGTAATCGCTGGATTACCAATTGTTTTAATTTTAGTAACGATAAGAATACATCGCAAGAGAGGTCACAAACTTCACTTAAATCGTTGTCTGAGCTAATGAAAGACTTTGAGACTAAGCTATTTAAGTTAAAAAGATTACAACTAGAAAATGGCTATTTAGAGCGTAACATTCAATTGGGACTTGTACCTAAAGGTCTTCGGGTTTGGCGGTACCCGAACGGCTGTGAGCAAAATGCTGAGATGATCAAAGAGCTACACTCTATTTTTGATGCTACAGGGGTTCAAATCATGGAAGTTATGGTAAAGTACAACAACCTCCGGATAGAGAGCTTGTTGAATGTTCTTGATGATATTCACAACAAGATCACACATGACCTACTATTTGATCAGTACTTTACGAATTACATTAACATTGTAAAGGACATAGACAAGAGTTGTGATATTTTATTTAATAAACAATTTGACAAGCTGCAGCGTGACATTCTAGCGTATCGTAAAGGTAAAGTTTACCCACTAGAGGTGAAGGCAAATACCCGTAACTCCCTGGTAGTTGAACAAGCCAACCAGGGAGAAGAAGCAGACGAAGGGGCGGTGACGGAAACAGCAGCAGGTTCTTATTGTGCCGCCGTTCGAGGTGCAGACCCTTTAGGAGAAGCTCCAAGGAGGTTGGAAAGGATCAGACAGCAAGGGCGGGTATACGGAAAAAACGACAAAGTTCGCCAGGGAGTGAAATTCAGGATGGACTATCGGTGGTAAAACCAAGAAGGCGATTTGCAGAAAGCAACAAGAAGGTAAATAAAAAAATCTTTTGGTTACACGACTCATCAGGTTGTGATGGAGAGTGTTTAGTTTGTATGAACAGTGGAACAAAAATGCATACGGGTTACACCGTGAGGAGCTGTTCTATAACTCCCAATAGTGCAGATCAAGCAGTGTTTGACCTTGAATTTAGTACATCGAAAGACGTAACGGACAATGACTTAATTGAAACAAGGTTTTACACCAAAACTGTTCGTGACGACTTGTTAACGAAAAGTATTTTTAAAGATGGAACTTTTTCTACTGAAGAAATAGCGTGCATTGATTTAGAAGAAATGTTGATGACTGTTAATGATGTCCGGGACTCTATTTCAACAAATGTAAATATTTTTGACGACATTAACAACTTTTCTTGTAACACTACATTAGAAACAGGAAGTCATGTAGTGGATAGGGACTCGGTGCAAAAAGTTAATGGTGATTTTGACGACAACTTTTTACTGCAGATGAGTACACATTCAGTTATGGAAGGGTCTAATGAATTGCATTTGGACCCAGTTTATACAGACATTAATAATAGTAGAAAGCTACAATTAATAGACACAAGTATACACAACAATCTACATTTGTTTACAGGGGAGCTGGTGTCCACTGGCAGTAAAAGAGTAGTGATATCTGACAAAGAAGTTTGTGATTCAGTGTCCAATAACATGTGTACCTTGGACGAGAGTGATAATTCTTTCTGCTATAAAACTCAGGGAGGCTTATGTAGCTTAGTAGGCAAAAATTCAGTGGTTGAAACAAGCTTGAATGTTGACGACAATGCCTTATTGCAGATGAGCACACACAGTGTCATGGATGAATTTAGGGATCTATACCTGGATTATGGTAATACTAGCAACAATAGCAGTAAAGAGCTAGCAATATTGGATACCTATGTACATAACAACACACGGCAGGTTTTAGATGAAGACACTAATTTTACTGTAAGGCAGTGTACAGACAACATAACTAAGACACTTGAAGGTAATGGGCTAACCTATATTAACGAACAAGAAGGGATGGTCAATCCACTTTGCAGTGTTTACTTGGACGAATGTACAACTCCTTTATCAAATCCTACAATTTTGTTTAACACTACAAAAGATTTCAAATTGTTTAATTATTCAAGTGTTGTGTTTGGCACGCAACACGTGGATATATTATCAAAAGGGTTCAATTTTGTACCTTGTAGAAGAGGGAATGTGGCTGAAACACTTAGAGACTTGAAGCTATTTACACGCAAACTGAACTTGTTGGCGCATTTTGGGTTTAAAAATGGGGATGAGCATGGTTTAAGAGCTCCTAATTTGCACAAACCAAGTTATTTTAATCCACCATATAATAATATGGTTCACATATTTGAAAATTTGTGTGAACAAGATATAAGACAATTTTACAGTGACAAAGAATTTACACATCAAAGTAACTTAAATCAAGAAAACATCAACAGTATTAATTATATGTGTTCTAACAAAAACATACGTGTGATGAAGCCCGATAAGGGAAACGGAGCTGTAATAATGGACAAATTGGACTATGATAATGAAATGTTAACTATGTTGACAGAGGACAACTATATTGAAGTGAGTATTAATGAGATTCATTTAGCTTACCAAAAAAATAGACTTGGCCCTTGAGGACATGCTATTGCAAGGACAAATTAATGAGGATGAATTCTTCTTTATGGTAAACAAATATCCTGTAGTGAGTGGAATCTTTGGGATACCAAAGATCCACAAAGGTCTAAACAATGTTCGGTTTAGACCAATTGTTGACGGGAAGAGGAGTAAGGTGTCCTTTATTAGTCAATACTTGGATTCAAAGTTGAAAAAAGGCTTAGAGTGTTTTCCATACATTACTAAAGACTCATGGCACTTCTTGGACAAGATTAGAAATTATGGTGCGCAGTCTAACATCACTTTTTTGACAATAGATGTGGTTAACCTATTCAGCGTGATACCACAAGATGTGGGTCTTGAGTGGTTGGAAGAACAACTTGTAACTACTGGTATATATGATCAGGACCAAATTAATGTGTACGTAAGGCTCATGGAGATAGTATTGAATAACAACTTTATATTTTTTGAAGGTCACAAATTTCGTCAAAAAACTGGGGTGGCAATGGGGGCAGCTTGTGCCCCCATTTATGCCAATTACATTATGGCTTATTGGGAAAACAATTTTGTTTTCAATAGTGAATTCCAGTCATATATTAAAATGTACACCCGTTTTTTGGACGATATTTTTATTATATGACAGGGCGAGAAGAAATGCTTGGAGACATTCATAGCCTACATTAATCAAACAGTATGGTTCTTGAAATTCACTTACGAAGTTAGCCAAGAAAACATCAGTTACCTTGATGTAAGTTTAACCTACAACAAAGACAACAACTACATTTCATCTAAAATATTTAGAAAATCTACATTCTCAAATTCTTACTTGCATTACGACAGTTGGCACCCGGAACATCAGAAAAAATCTATTATAAAAGGACAATTAATCAGGGCAGCACGCATGGTCAGTGACGATACAGAATTTCAACAAGAAGTAGAATTCATGATCAAGTTATTCACCAACAGAGGTTACCCCACACATTTATGTGAAGAAGTGAGGAATGAAATACAAACAAAAAGGGAAGGCGGACACATACAGCCTATACTCAAAAGTTCACGTTCAATATTGAACGATGACTTCAACAAGCAGAAGAGGTTTGATCTACGAGATGAATATATCTTGTATGTGGTCACCTTTAATGCAGACACTGATGGTATTATTAAAATTTTAGAAAGAAATTGGAGATCATTTGTCAGGCTTAAGGAATTTCAGGGTTTTGCATCACGTAAGCCTAAGTTCATTTTACGTAAGGACAGGGCGTTAAAACAAATTATTGAGAGAGGTACTAGTCATCCGGACAATGGTACAAATACAACTAGAGGCAACAGAAAATGTGGTAGATGTTCCACATGTGCCTTTATCATGCAAACAGGTAGTAAAATAACCATCAACAACACATATGTTAGGATTAGGGGCAAATTCAACTGCCACACTACTAATGTAATCTACCTCGCGAAATGTCAACTCTGCATGGCATTTTATGTGGGCAAGACATGCAGGAAATTCAGGGACAGAATTAAAGAGCATGTGTTGGACATTCAACATAACAAGCCCACTAATGCTTTGGCACGACATATTACTACACACAAGGACCACAAATTTTCTTTTTGTATAATAGAACAACTAGTCCAGGACCAACAGGGTAGGTTAACCGAATTCCATCTTGACGTATGTGAACTTAAATGGCAAATGATATTGAATGCACATTTTTATCCAGGTCTCAATGAATTTATAACTATCAAACCTTATTTGAGGCTTCAAAACGTTATGGGATAATTCCAGTATCTTTTAATACAACTGTAACTAACATTTAACATTTCCATTTTGTATGGTCAGTCTCACCGTTAGATTTCAGACAATGATGATGGTGTATTTGTAATATATATTTTTTATACATATTTTTTATATATATTTTTATATACATTTTTTTGTTGCGACTATTAGAATGTGGCCAACAATTTTAAGTTACGGTTTTAAACAATCATCTCAAAAGTTTAGTACGTGTATTTGCCATTATATTTGTTTTGTCAGTGGTGTTATTATTTACCTATTAATACATTGGCAAAATTAGGTTAGGATAAATTTTAGAGTGAACAGTAAGTTGTATCAGGCACTACTTTCATCTTTACTTATTTTTATTGTTGTGATTAACAGTTTAGTGTGGTTAACTAATTAGTTAATTGATGAATTAATTAATTGCAGTTAGTACTTATTGTGCTGATTTCCAACACTCTGAAGAAGTCCACAGGACGAAACCTAGGTCAGTGTTGGAGATCTGTGTGCTTGTCTTGTTGTTCAATAAACTTTTTGGTGGAGATTCGTTTATTCGTGGTGTGATTTTATATCCAGTCCTATAGGTTGGTTGGTATAGTTACAAAGACATGAAGCACGACATAATCCATTGGCTTCCTCCCACACAATGTCCCATCACTTGATGTACACTCACAGGTGTATCTCTGAACACTTTGGGTTTTTCATACACTTGCAGATGACATATATCAGCCCATGGCATATGATCTTATGAACTGTGCTTTTTGGCTTTTCAAAACTTTTTAGGCAAGGCAGTTTTGCTAGTTGCGCAATATAAAACATGTGGTATTTTCTTACTTAATGGAAGATTGCAGTGATGGTTTGGTCATAACTCAAACGTTTTGTTGTTTTCTATATTCTAGTTTTCAACTAATTCATGTCCTACACACACACACACACACACACACACACACACACACACACACACTGGATCATTCATTCCTATTTCTCTCTTCATAAGACATTTTGTGGAGGGAGAGGAAGCAGTTATTGACTTCACCCATCATCAGAAGGAGACTATGAAATTTCTTCCAGATACCATTTGATATTCTGAGACCTACTATAGCAAGTTCTGGAATAGGAAGACGGAGAGAAAATATGGACCTACATAAATCAAGTTGACTATTGCTGTTTTTGATGTACTCCCTTTCCACCACTGTATAGTGATCTCAGGGTTGGTATATATAAATAGGGGGTTATGGGGGGATTATTGCCAAATCTGAGTTTGCTTCTAGCAAGAAACAACTCAAACTGCAATTATTTCTTTCATAATTCCAGGCCTCACATTTACAAGTATCAGAATTTCCAGTCAAGAGAATGTTTTCCATACTATTACAGCTCTCCACTGTTTGTGAGGAAGTGCAGTATATTGCCTGTTTTGCAATAGTTTAGTCCCTGGAAATTGTTCACTTCTGTATACATGAAGTTCTGTAAACATGAAGCACTCTTCCAAGCCTTGCTTCAGAAGAAGCTGCTATGGTGAGGTAGAATCACTTTCCTTCCAGTGAGAAATGAGATCCAGGATAAGCTACTCATTCTCCTCCTGAAGAAGGCATCTCCAGCTCCATGGCCATTAAACAAACTCTGGTGTGCAAGGACATAGTTGGTGCATTATTCCTTTGTACCACAGTAATAGCATTATGGTCTCCAAACATTCTATCCTGGATTAAATAAACTAACCAACTCATGTAATAATGGATCAGTCTAGCCTACCTGTTAGTACTGTGACTGAACATTACAAGCTTAAAAAATGCTGCAAAGCATGAAGATCACATGTTGTGCATGCTGGACCACTACAGAATTAAGGTAGTTTAAAATCTGGTTTATTTTTTCTTGCAGTTCATATGGTACAATGGAGACTTCTGTTAGGATAATTGAATGTTACTTCTCTGCTGAACTGTTGATCATTCTAGTATTAAACTTTTTAACTTTCACATTTTAAATGCCAATGATGATCAAGTAAATTGATCTCTCAAAGCAGTTTGTGCAGTTTTATGATAATTCTCTACAGGAATCTTGGCTTTAAATATCTGTAAGAGAAACAAGTGCTATTAAATACAGAACAGTGATTTCCAGCTTTTCTTCTTTCTATAGTGTGTCTAAAATTAGACTGACTGCAGTTTGCTTGGTCTTCTAAGTAATTACAACAAACTAAGAATCCTTGTTTGAACTTGTTTAATCTTGTGGGGATTTCCACATAGAGTAGTTTTGTTCTCGTGCTAAAAGGATTTTTTGTTTTTTTAAATAGTTAATGGAGCTTGTTCCTCTATTCTGTAAATGGCACTGTGATTTGATGTACGAGACATGGCCTGATATATTGAGTAAGTTATAGCATTAAATCATGAAGGAAGTTTGGCCAATTATTCATCCTGAATAATGCATTGCTGAGATTAAGCCAACAATTAAATGCTGTGTACTCAAACACCAAAATGAAATTGCTATACTTACTACTTATATGGTATGTTTGTTTACTTATATCACAGTATATGGTAACTCCTGCAGCTTGCTGAGATAAAATAATTGAACAAAAGTTCTCTCTTTGGAAGCATGTTCTGCTGCTAAAACACTCAAGGAAGAGAGGCCTGCTCTCCAGTACCTTCCAAATTTTTTAAAATATATATTGGCCCCTCTGAAGCAGACTGTTAGCAGCCACTGATTCTGTCTCCAGTTTTGGATGTAAGGAGTCAATCCTTGTGTTCCCAGGACCTGATCCAAAACCCCTCCTGTTGCCTTAGAGGTGATTAAGTCATCCCAGTTAAGTGTCATTATGGCTAAGAATGCCTGTTGGTACATAGTTTGTACTCACGGGATGCATACCCCATTATCAACACCAGAGAGGCTATGTATGCTTATGACCCCTCATGCCTGGAAAGACAAGCTAGTAAATTTGCTGTCCATATCTGATATAATATCAAGTAGTGCGAGTTTTCAAACCTAGGATCAAAATTCATGGTAGTGACCCATTCTGTAGCCTATGTAATCACATAAATGTAATTCTAATTCTCAAAGAACATCAAAAAAGGTAAACAGTGCCAAACATGTTTTTTTTCTTTGTTAAATATTTTCATAAGCAATATGGTAGCAAGTTTGTATGCAATTATCTGCTTTGGTTACGAATCAAAATTATTTACAGTACGTTTCTGCAGTTGGCTGTTGCAGAAATGACATGCATATATTATAGTGGAATAATAGACTGATGCCAGTTTAAAACAAAATGTTAGGAAAATTTATGCTGAAGAATAACTCCTTCATCTGTCACACTTAGGACTTGATGTATAAATACTTCTCATAGTGTTACACCTTTCCTGCATATCATAATTATAAAATTCATACTCCGTAATGCCTTTATACATTTAAATATCTAAAAGTTTCTGTAAAGTACAGACGTGTTATTTATGCTCAAAGAATGTTCTTATTAACCTGATTTTGGCTATGTGCAACATGCCCATGTTCACAGCAAGACCTGAACACCATGTTTTTTGTACATTAGGCTCCTCACAGTACAGTTCCCATGCTGGAATTTCCTCCAACTGACTGTGTATATTAGGCTCCTCACAGTGCAGTTCCCATGCTGGAATTACCTCCTGCTGACTGTGTACACTAGGCTCCTCAGAGTGCAGTTCCCATGCTGTAATTCCATCCAGCTGACTGTATACAGTAGGCTCCGCATAGCACAGTTTCCATGCTGGAATTCCCTCCATCAGGCTGTGTACACTAGGCTCTTCACAGCACGGTTCCCATGCTGGAATTCCCTCCTGCTGACTGTGTACACTAGGCTCCTCACACCATAGTTCCCATGCTGGAATTCCCTCCATCTGACTATGTACACTAGGCTCCTCAAAGAGCGGTTCCCATGCTGGAATTCCCTCCAGCTGACTGTGTACACTAGGCTCCTCACAGTGCAGTTCCCATGCTGGAATTCCCTCCAGCCAAATGTGTATACTAAGCTCCTGACAGCGCAGTTCCCATGTTGGAATTCCCTCCAGCCAACTGTGTACACTAGGCTCCTCACAGCACAGTTCCCATACTGGAATTCCCTCCAGTCGACTGTGTATACTACACTCCTGACAGCACAGTTCCCATGCTGGAATTCTCTCCAGCTAACTGTGTACACTAGGCTCCTCACAGCACAGTTCCCATGTTGGAATTCCCTCTAGCTGCCTGTGTACATGCGCATATGTGTGTGTGTGTGTGTGTGTGTGTGTGTGTGTGTGTGTGTGTGTGTGTGTGATTGTGGATGTGTGTATGTACATCTATGTATCTCTCTCTCTCTCTCTCTCTCTATATATATATATATATATATATATATGTGTGTGTGTGTGTGTGTGTGTGTGTGTGCACGTGTGTATTAAAATATAAAAAGGTATGCAGTATGGAATTATTTATACTTACCGTGACTATTTATGGGACTCACTGTGTAATGAGAAATAATTTCTTTAACCTTTTTTTCCTAACACCAAAGAAAAAATTATGAAATTTAAAATCATTCACAGGCACTTCATCTTTTTAAGGAAAGTACAATTCAGAACTACCTTACCATAATCAAGAGGTTTATCTTTTAGTTTACTTCGTGAAGCTTGTAGTATAGAATTGAAATAGTGGGAAATATTAGAGGGAATGCTTTGAATGATTTTAATTCATCTTTTGTGTATTTAATAAAACTAAAAGCCAGTTGTGGGTTTTACTTAAATCCCTGTAAAATGTGTCAGTATAATTTTGAGTGGCACATGGCATGAAGGAAATTGTTCTTCATTTGTTTTCAAAAAATGGAAAAATAAAGTAAAAATAAAAGTAACAGGAATCTATGCAGTCATGTGGGTTGATATTGAGTCAGTGCACAATTAAGAAACACTACATGAAACAGCAGCACCACAGACACCACTGTTGTTTTCAGTTCCACCTTCTGAAATCACTGATATGCTACAAATCCATATGCCAGCAGAAGTGAGCTGGACATCTTATGGTTAAGTTCTGAAATGATTTAGAGAGAGAACACTAAAACTCCATTGTGATTAGTATTCACATGAATCAACATGGTCGATAGGCATTTCTTTCATTTGTTCATTCGCTTTCCTTTCTTTCTTCCTATTATAAGAACAAGGTGTCTCTCCTCAAGCAGGTCATGACTTGAATAAATTGTGCTACTTTCCCAGTTTACATGTTATCAGGTTCAACCTGTCTAGTTTCTTAACATGTACCTCTGATGTGTATTTGCCATATTTCATTTGTCAACTGTGATCACTAGTCCTAGATGAATGACAGAATTGGATGTGTTTGGGGATCTAATATGAAATGTCACATGTTCTTTGTACTTAGCAGCACAACATTATTTATGATCTCTAATTTTAAAACGTGTGTACATTGTTAGCAATCATCTCTTATGATTATACACATCTATGGGAAATAAATATTCAGTTAATAAATGCTTGCCTACTATTTAAGGAAGTAACTCTTTATATGCAAACTATACAAGTTAATATTTGCATGGATAATATTAAGTAACTTTTGCAAACATACTAGATATTATGATTTGGCATATGCGATACTGATTTTGCGGTACTGAGTGAAATTAAAAGTGAAAGGTAAAAGATCTGTTAATGCAGAAACCTCAGTGTGCCCTAATAACAGTACATGTGTAAAGACAATGCATTAGTTATTTCATTCTTCAATACCTGCTTTATCCTGTTGAGTAATGGAGGAGTCGCCCTCTCTCCTGTGAAACAAAAGAGATAAGGCAGACACCCAATCCTGCCGAGATGTCAGTTCATCACAGGAAACACATGCACTCACACATTATCAGTTTAGGATCACCACTTATTAGCACATCTCTAGGATGTGAAATCAAACCCTAGTACCCAGCAAATAAAAAATGCTAACAAATGCATGATGTGGAGATGTGTAGACTTCAGTCTGAAGTTACTCCAGCGATGTCAGGAAGTGAACTTTAGAACCAAACACTACAAAACATTATCAATGGCAAAAGGCTTGGGGATAAAAAATTAAAAAAAAAAATCTTACTTTGGTCTTTTTATTTTACACATCCTTATTCTCCTAATGTTGAAAATATGTTTGTATGCTCTGCATTCAGGCATAAGGACATCTGGTGCTGTTATACTGCATTAGCGATTATCACAAGTTCATACAACAGCACATTCTATATCAGCCATGGTACAACAAGCAGGTTGCCCTGCATGATCCATTGTACCTTCTGCAATGACTTAAGTTAAAAATTGTCAAGGAGCTAACTTACCATGAAAAATTCATCAGGAAATCGACCTGATGAGGATCTTAAATGCAAGCAATTTTTACATGAGAGGAAGCCATTGCAACCCTCCATGAAGTGGACAAGCCTGTACATGCCTGGACATACATAAATCAGCTCTGCTGTATATACAAAGGACTCTCCTCTAGCATACACTTAGAAGGTACAATGACTGTGTGATTTCTTATGGAAAGCAGCAGTTGTGGAGTTGAAGTTTATAAAGGTACGCTTTGCAAATTAGAACCTAGCCAGGTTTGCCTTCAAGCAATAGAGCAGCGTTCAGTGCACAATACTTGGCTATTAATGAAAAAACTAAAACATTCTTTGCTGTCATTTTAAAATGTGAACTACAGGAAGCATCTCTCAAAAATAATTCCTCTTCAGCAGAGAGAATGAATAATTTTTCAGTGCGACATGTTAAACACTGCCATAAAAATTCTTACACTGTACAGTTGTACTCTGAAACCCTGGAATTTCATGGCTATTGTGAGAGCAATCAATACTTGCCAATTAAAAATGAGCTTGTGAAAAATGTAACAGTGCTGTGTAAGCGCAGTTATACATGTTGGTTATGTGGGATTTTTCCACTACTTATCTGGTTTTATAAGAAGGCAGCAGCACAGGACAGTATCATATGAGGAGTTGAATTCAGTTCCCTGTGGCCATGTTACTGTTTACTTCACTGCATAAGCAGAGACAGACATGCATTACAAGCAGTATATCATAAAGAATCTACCATCATATGCATGCTCTGATCAATGGTTTTAAGTAAAAACAAGAGGTTAATGTTGTTGTAACAAAAATCCATGCAGGCATGTAGGTTAATCTGAGATTAATGCACTATTAGCTTAATATAAATCCTTAAATCAAGTAACAGTAAAATGATTGACTTGCAGCTATGTAATCACTGCAACTCTTTTTTTTTTTTTTTTTTGTTAAAATTATATTACAGTGCAGGGCTGTTCAATTTAGGTTTTTCTGTGTGGAATATCAGAATCTACAGCAAGCCATCCTCAAACAGAAGCAACTAATTAAGGCTTATGTCTTGTGCAGTGTTACTGCATTACTTCACCTACATTTCACCAAGTTCAATCCGACTAAAGCTTCATTTAGATTGAATAAACTGACTGAAGCACCAGATAATCCAAACTTACAAAATAAAAATGATTTGGCAGGAATCCCCTCTGCATCTCCCATGTGCAGCTTCTCTGTCACCACCTTATGTCAGCATACAAACTCCATGATAAAAGGAAAACACACACACACACTAAAACATGCACCAGTAGTGATGTCCTATGAGGGACAGCAAATTATATATTTATTTATTTGCTGACCAGGAAAGTCCACCGGGTCAAAACCCACTTTCACTGGAGGTCCAGGGAGATAAGCTCCATTTATAAATCCAAGAAGTATTTAACACCATATTATATTTACAGAAGTATCCAACAGGTTTTACACAATTTTCTAAAGATGAGAATTACATCGAGAAAAAGCTTTATATAGTTCTACAGTATACACAAAATTTCTAAAGTTAGTAATACACAGTGCAAAGTTTACATAATCTAGTTAGTGTTAGTAGTATACATAGAATATTTTTAGTGGCACTCGGAATATGGAAAGAGACAAGTAGATACCGTCTTATTATAACAAATTTTGCTGCATATCAATACATGGCCCACTTTGGTCTGATAGTAAGATTGAAAAAAAAAATGCCAAAGAAAAATGAGATCATATTCACAGGGAAGATTTTGATGAAATTGGTGGAAGTCATACTATGATGTGTTAAGCATAGTTTAAGGTGGCCTGTGGTTTTGTATGCAGGAACACATTGGTTTGTTGAGAAAGTGATTTTTTTAAAGTGAGTTTGAAAGTTTTTAAAGAACCCAGTTGTGTGATAGAGGGGGTAGGGTGTTCCACAGTTTAGATAAGAAGTGCGAGTACAGGCTTTGTCCAGCCCTTTTATTAGGTTTGGAAATATTTAAGAGTTGTTAGTGGACCGAAGATTTCATGTGTGAGTGTAGAATTGTAGAACAGAATAGAGATAAGTGTAATTATCTGGGTTGTATATTAGTTTATGAGCTAGTGTTAGCTGGGTGCAGGGTTGCCAGACATCCCTATTTGGGCAGGACTGTCCCAAGATCAGCAGTCTGATCCCGAGTTCTGACCTGCTGGTTTAAATCCCGGCCAGCCTCCACTTTTTTTTTTTTTTTTGATTGGCCCGTATACCTGGCATACAGGCCAATCAAAAATCGCTAAACACGGAGCTTCTTGTGTTCCACATTAAATAGAAGTAGCTCCGTGTTTAACGATTTTTGATTGGCCCGTATGCCGGTATACGGGCTAATCAAAAATCGTTAAACACGGAGCTACTTCTGTTGAATGCGGAACTGCAATGTTCTGCATTGAACATGAGAAGCTTCGTGTTTAGCGATTTTTGATTGGCCCGTATGCCGGTATACGGGCCAATCAAAAATCGCTAAACATGGAGCTACTTTTGTTGAATGGGGAACTGCAATGCATTAAACACTAGAAGCTCCGTGTTTAGTGCAGAGGTATTGTTCTTTAATGTGAACTCTCTCTTTTTTTTTTTTTGCTCTTCACTTGCTGTGAAAGAGTTTTTTTTTTTTTTTGTTGTCCCTACCTGGCTGGTTGGAAATCTGGCAACCCTGGTTGGGTATAATGAAGGAAGTGGGGGAATTCAAGCCATTTCAATTCCTTAATGTTGTGACAATGGTGAGTTTGAGTTTGGTATGATAGTACAGTAGTGAATTTTATTGTTTTATAATAGCATGGTTGTAGTTTGTTTCTTAGGGATGTATGCAGGTTAATAAAAATGGGGGAATCACGGAGAAGGGATGGGAGTAGGAAGGTATTTGCCAGTTTTATTTTTGTGGGTCTATCCATGTATAGCTTCTGTCTGTAGAGTTTGCCTAGTTTAGAGTGTTTTTTTTTTATTGTACTTAGAATATGTTGCTCAAAGGTTAATTTTATCATGGATAGCAATCCCTAGTAATTTTGCTGACTTCACTACATCAATTTCAGTCCTATTATGGGAGTAAATCTTAGTCGTGTGGAGGTAGTTTGGAAGAAAACAATAGTAGTTTGGATTTGGGGGGATTTAGTAGAAGCTGTGCTTCATTTATCCAAATTTCTATGGTTGTAAAGGCCTTTTGTGTTATTTTTTGGACCTCTGAGAAGTTATTGGAGGATGATATGGTAGTAGAATCATCAGCGTATTGGATGAGTAAACTTTGAAGAGAGACAGAGTGAAGATTATTTATGAACACATTGGAAAGCAGAGGTCCCAGAATGGACCCCTGTGGGAAATCTGTTTTATTGACTATGTATCCAGATTGTTTTGCCATGTAACCAATTGCTGTCTGTTATTCAGGTAGCTAGAGAACCAGGTAAGTGTATGTTGGAAGCCTCTTAAAGTTGCAAGTTGCTGGACTAGTTTAGTATGTGATACTGTGTCGAATGTTTTGGACAGGTCTAGTAAAAGTACTGATATTAATAGACCAGTGTCCAAAGCCTTGCTCACAGCATCAGTAAAAGACAGTAGGGCTATTATAGAACTGTGTGCAGGTTGAAAATCATGTTGGTACGGGCAAGGAGATCGTTATCAAAGAAGTGTTTTAGTAATTGACTTTGCATACATTTTTCTAATATTTTAGATAAAGGAGAGAGAATGGAAATGGGATGATAGTTAAGTTGTATGTATTTCTGCCTTTGTACAATGGGGTTATAGTAGATTTTTTTTCCAAATTTGAGGGATTACGGACTCTGAGATAGATCTATTAATTAGAATACTGATAGGGTAGCTTATTGCTTTTGCCCCAAGTTTCAGATATTCAGAGGGGAGGTTTTCAGCAAAAGAGGAGGAGCAAGTTCTTAGTTTATTTAGCAATTTGAGTATTAGGGAGATGGGCATGGGTTTTAGAGAGAATGTAGGAATTGTTGGGGTGCTGCCATTTATATCATGGTGGAGTGAGAGGTATGTGCGGGATCCTTAGGAGTTGAGTTTAAATTGGTTATCCTGTTGTTGTGGGGCTTGTTGGTTTTGGATGGTGGTTCATTGACAAGTTTGAGGATACTGTCTATGAAGGGGAGTTGAAAATATGGATTATTTTTTGTGGGGCTTTGTCTGGAAAAGGTGATGCATTCTGTGTTGAGGAAAGAGAATGATTTCCAGAAGGTTTGGGGGTTATTTCTAGAACTAGATAATTGTTGTAAGAAGTTGTTCTTCTTTCAGCTTTTCCTGGTTAGGGGTCGCCACAGCTGAACTCTGGTCTGCGAATGACTGGCAGTAGATTTTTACGGTGCTAGCTTGACACCCAACCTTCAATGAAGGCACGCCCATTCACGCATGTCTTTCGAATGCCACTCGACCATGGGGAGGACATGCAGACTCCACACAGAAGGCGCTTCAGCCAAGAATTGAACAGGAGAACCTCTTGGTGTGAGGTGACAATGCTACCGCTGCATTACCACAGCTTCCATAATTGTTGTAAGAAGTAATTTTCTTTTTTATCATTTTTGACCGATTTCTTTGCTTTATTATGAAGTTGTTTGAAATTAATTTAATTGGGTTTTGGTTTGACACCATTCTTTCTAGGCTTGGTATCTTGATCTAAGCATTTGTTTAGTTGCTTTGGTAACCCTGGGAGCCTGAGTGAGTTTTGTTCTTTTATATCAAAGTATTAAGGAAGATTTTATCAAAATAGTGTATTGCTTCTTCTAATGGTAAGGATTTTACTGGGGTCCAATTATGAGCATTTAGATCATTGTTGAAGGCTGTTTGGTTAAAATAAGGTGGGTTCCTGGATGCACTATATGAGTGGAATTTTGGCACCTGAGTATGGGTTTTTAGCATAAGAGCAGGTAGATGGTCACTGAAAATGTTAGGGAGGATACCAGTGCTGGAATATTTTTTGTGGATCTGAAGCTAGGATCCAGTCTAGTGTGGATTTTGGTTGATTGTTTAGAGGAGTCTGAGGTTAAAATTTGCCAGTTGATGCTAGTATCTCCTAGAATGATGGTTTCGTTGGCTACATTTTGAGTTGTCCATGCTAGAAAATTTTCAAGAGTAGGTATATTTTGGCCTGGGGGAATGTATATTAATGCTATAATACTATGCATAAGTTTTTATTATTGTTTATTTGTAGCAATGCTAATAGAAATTCCACATTGCTGAAGGTTGGGACAGGTCTGGCAAAGGATATAATGGTTAAAGAGTTATGATAGATTATAGTTACACTGCCACCTTTCCTTGTAAGTCTATCTTTTTGAAGGATATTGTAACCACTTAGAACTATTTGAGTGTCTAGTATATGCAGGTTTAACCATGTAACAGCTACTATATCAGGGGTGTATGGGCAGAGCCAGGCATGAAATTCAGTAATTCTATTACAGATGCTCCTTATGTTGATTGATGTCATAATAAGATTTTGAATGTTTGTGGCTGTGTTCAATGGAGAAGAGGGGGAATGGTTGATATTGGGGGAAAGTGCAGAGCCAAGGTTTGGGTAAATATCACCACACTGAGATAATAACAAGAGGCAGATTGTAGTGTATGCAAAGTAATTGGATTTAATAAAAGACTGGGTAAAGTGTTGGGAGATAGTTTGAGTTTGTTATTGATGGGGAGAAGTTTGAGTCGGTACATTACTACAGTTGAATATTGATGATGTTGGAGAAACTTGCTACATTGGGTTGTGTTGTTGTAATTGGGGAAGGAGTTTCTTGAGGAAGTGAACATGTCATGTAGTATAGGGAGCTGGTATGGGTCAGTATGAATAAAGAAATACAGAGAGAGGAAACAAAGATTGTTAGTTGTATGGTGTTGGACATTTTGTAAGGTAAAAGATAAAGTATGTGGTAGGTTAGAGTTAAACTAATTAAGATGTTTGGGAGATTAGTTAAAGCAGGGTGTCTTTAAAGGTTTATTGTGTGAGAGGCGTAGGTGTGGTTATAGAGTGGTAGATTAGATGATGAGGTAGTGGGAGTAGCTTAGAGGAGTATAAATCTAATGCAGTGGGGTATGGATGGAAATGGGGGTAGGGTAGGGGATCCCGAGCCAAGCAAGTAGGACCACTTACTCAGAGTGGCAAGAAAAACTATCTGTAAGTTGATAAATAAATGCTTTGTTGAAATAAATGGTAGATACAGAGAGCAGCAGTGTCTAACTATAATGTTTAGTAATGCTTTTATTTATAATTGTGAGAAAAGATCTATTGATTACAGAAAAAAGAACTATTAACCCAGAGACTGCAGGCAGGTAAGTGAAGGTAGACCAATGTTTAGGGCTTAACTAAGGAGAAAGGAGGGGAAGAGCAGTAAATCCTTTGGGAATATAGTTAGAAGGGACTAGAGAAGTGTAATAGAAGGAGGGGAGGAGGGTAGTACAGCACAAAAGAAATTAAGTATATAGAGTATAAGAAGAGTGAACAGGAAATTAAATTAAGGTGTGAGGCAGGGGTGGAATATAGGAGATGGGATGGTTTAGTGGTGTGTTAGCTGCACTTTAAACAGATTCAGGTTCAACAATCCTTTCTCTACAGGGAGAACTGCCTTGTCCTAGCCATTTGTTAGCTTCTAGCATGCCACTGGGACCAATGCATGCAAGTGAGTCAGACTGAAAAAGAGATGTAGTTCAGTTTTAGGAATTTAAACTGACAGGTTTAAAACTCCCAGAATTTTGTTGTCAAATAATAGATTAATGACATTCATCAGTGAATAACATTTAATTAGCTTAAACTCAATACCTGTGACAGTTGCCGTTACAGCGCATGATAAAGTTACTGACTCACTTACACTAGATTTGAACCTTTGTTTAATCTGTGGAGGTGGAAAACTTCTGAAGAAGAATTGCCTGTGTTAGGATTTTTCTTGGTTCCATCACAGCTGGATAACTATAATGCCTTATACAATGGCTACCAAATTTAAAAGCTGCATGCAGTAGAGAACTGTGCTGCAGGTCAACATACCGGTGCTTTCTATTGTCATAAAATCACACTCTTTCACTAAAGCCTTCATTGGCTGTTTGTATGACTCCATCTTGTATACAAGGTTATGGTTCTGTGTTTTTTTTCTGGCCCTACATCACAGTGATCCCCACTTTCTCAGAAATCTGCTGGCTATACATCATTTATACCCTTGGTCACCAAATGTCAGTAGTTTGATGGTGCTTTATTATTTATGCAATTTATCCCCCCAATCCCCACTAACCTAGAGGTTTGATAGTATTGTGTTATTTAATTCTGTCAGTTCCCAGTATGTCAGTAATGTGTTAGTACTGTGTCATACATATTTTACCCTATGCTCTGCATCTGTATGATCCCTGGTGTTCCCAGGGGTCTGGCTGAAGTTCTGTAATATCTGTTTGCACTGCCATGAGGGCTTATCCACTGCTTTACATGGTGTCACTATGTGCCTAAAACCCCATAATGAGTGCAAAGCATTGAGGTTATCTCTGCTATCATTCAAATCCCAGTTCCAATTGTGTATGTGCCTGGAAGTGGTTGCCTTTTTCTTACAGATTTCTCTATTGTGTAAGGTTGCAATTACAGATTTTTTATTATATTATATCATATTACATTTATATATATATATATATATATATATATATATATAAATATATGGGTCTACTTCTTTTGACCTAACTCCCATTTGCCCGACACCCATTTGCCCGAGACCAAATGACTGAAATTTCATTGCCCGACACTTCATTTGCCCGACAAGTATTATTAGCAAGAAAATGGAATATGCCCCCTTCCCCACTGAAGTGCGACCCTGGAGCTAGAATATATAGTTAGGGGGGGGTGTGGGGGGCACAGCCCCCCACTTACTTTTCTTTTACTAAGCAATATTACATCAAAAGTTAACAATATCATATGAAATTTCAGTCAAATGGGGTCAGGAAAATGAGTGTCGGGCAAATGAAAGTTAGGTCAAAAGAAGTAGACCTATATATATATATATATATATATATATATATATATATATATATATATATATATATATGAGAAACTCAAATGTCTCTTGTTATTTAATGAGATCAATCCTCGTTGATTTGCCAGAGAACCATGAATTTTACAATCGAAAGACCAAAAATAAGAAGCAAAAATCTGGGCATTCTGCAAAATTCTGGACAGTTGATGCGGTATGAATGTATCTGAAAGTAAGTTTCTAAGCAGCAAGCAACAGGACAGTAGGCTCAGAATAACTTTCTTCAACATAAGTGCTAGAAAGGCTGCTGCCTCTTCATGACATTTACAGGATGTAATGTATCTACTTATATATTTACAGTATATATATATATATATATATATATATATATATATAGTGGAAAAATGGCAAGAGTTAATTGTTTAGAATATTTAGAAAATCTTTAGAATAACATGAGTAAACAGTCAGTTAACAGTAAAGAAATTTTCTCAGCTTGAATGAGTCAGATAATTTTGTTAGTGTAAGAAAGGAGAAAATGTTGACAGAGTAGAGAGAAGTAGAAGAGAGATGGACTGGAAATGGGTGGTTAAGGGGGATTATGGCAACAGCAGGTTGTGGAGTTAAGGAGGTACTTTTTGAGTTTGGTTTTGAAGAGAGTGGTACTATTATTATTCTTATGTTTTTGTGTTACGCTGGAGTTAATAGTCAAACTGGGCAATTCTAAATTTGGAGAAAGCATAAGACGAAGTCCCAGGAAATCTGATTTTGGCAATCTTCTAATGGTTCTAAGTCCCAGAAACATTTGCTAAATTATCGGAAGCTTGTAAAAGGAAGCAATGACTTGAGTATAAACAGTGTTTCGACTTTGAGGGGTTCCTAGTAGGTGCACAGCACAGTTCAGCTTTGAGCCTAATGCTGCTCATAATGATGAACTACATCAGCAGACAGGTTGGATGGGACAGAACAACAAAACTGCTGTATGTAGATGATGTGGCTTTATAAGTAGACTCTGAACATGAGCTTCAGCAAAGAATATGGGGATGGAGTGCAAAAGTGAAGGCACATAGGTTGAAACAGAGTACAGATAAGACAGGTGACATACCATCAAACAGGAAAAAAAATCAGAAGAAGCTGAAACTGTGATAGAAACCTATAGAAATAGTTGAACAGGTTCACAGCTTCAAGTATTAGGAAGAAAATGGGATGTCAGAATGAGAAGGTCAAAGTGAGAATCAGAGGTAAGGCAGAGGGTGCCAGGGGTAGTGTCTGATGGAAGAATGGTGAAGAAGCTGAAAAGTGTACAACACAGTGGTGCAACCAGCACTTGTGTATGGCACAGAAAACTGGACAGTGAAGACTTGGCTCTGGAGCAAGCTGGTAGGATGCACATTTGTCAGATGAAACAATGACAACAGAGTAGAAGCCACAGTAGCTGCATTTGCAGAGAAGGTCAAACAGAACATATAATGGTCTGGACACATGCAGGAAAACAAACAATTTGAAGAAGATTTGTGAGAGATGGGAAGAAGGCAAAAGGAAACAGATGTCCAGCCAAGAGATGGAGAGATTACATGAGAGAAGAGCTATGACAGTCAGGCACGACTGTCAAAGAAGGTAAGACAGTGGCACTGAACTGAAATAGGTGGCAAAATAATGAAACACCCTAGCACTATGTAAAAAATTAGGGAAAAGGGGTTCTTGATGATAAACTGATGATCTGTTTTTACTATAAACTGATGATTTGTTTTTGCTACTGTTATAACAATCACGGCATTGTTTTTCCTTTTTCCCCCTCCCTTACCTTTCTTTCCCACTTCTTAGTTATGTGTGTAATGTTTGTTGTTTATTACAGATGAACTAAAAGTGAGAAATCGGTGTGAGGAAGCAGCAAGAAGAATGGAATTGCAGAATGTACAGAATAGAGAATAAGTAATAAATTGAAACAATAATTATTATTTTTAAAAGATAACCAGTGAGACTGGATCTTAGGTAGTGCTTGCCAGTTAGTAGATACCATCCTTGGAAAGGTATCAACAAGAATGGCATGGATTAAAGCAGGCTATGTAAATGGTATATGATTTGCACTTCAAGATTTAAGAAAAAGTGGAGCCAAGAAACTCAGCTTGCATGCCCTTCTCTGGATATGGGAGGGAGAACAAATAATATGAAATCTCAGACAATAATAAACACAAAATGTCCATAAAAAGTCACTAATAAACACAAAATGTCCATAAAAAGTCACTAATAAACACAAAATGTCCATAAAAAGTCACTAATAAACACAAAATGATTAAATCTCAGACAATGACAAAATTCAGTGTTGTAAGGTACTGTAAAAAGACAACGTACAGTATGAAGGATCGGGCAATGGGAATGTGATACAGTTCATGCTGTGTTTTACGGCTATGTAACAGATCCTTCCACAAGTGGGGTTGGAATTACAAATGGCAGAGGAATTCAAGAAATCAGAGAACTAATATAAGGTTACTTTAGGGAGTAATGGGTAGCATGGAAAATACAAGTGTGTATGTAGTGGCCATTTATGCAGTGAATAGAGATGATGGATGTGGTCATCTGGCATTCATCTGTATATGCTAAAACTGTTGCATATTAAACAGAAATAATGCAGACAAGTAGAGTGATCAGACTTTCACTTGTATGTCTGTAGATACACGGTAGTGTGTCATATGGTTATATACTAGCAGCATCTTGTACATTTCTATATACTAGGTATCACGATCTACATTTCCCCATGTTGTCATACATCATCATTACCTTTTACTCTTGCACCTGCCACATAACATCACCATTAGTGTAACACAATTTCTCCAAATGTGATACCTCCCACATACATCACTATTAGTGTAACATGATTCCTCCATCTGTAATACCTCCCACATACATCTCCATTAGTGTAGCATTATTCCTCATCGTCTGTGACACCTCCCACATCACCACTGGTGTAACAGGATTCCTCTGTTGTCTGGTTTCTTTTTGTTAGATTCACATAGACATTCAATTAATCACTTGTGTAGTACCCCTACTTCAGTCCCAGTGTAGGTAACCACCCACCCTGCATCAAGTAAGTCAACTTTCTAATCCAGCACAAACACTCCATGTCTGTGCAGTACAATTTACAATTGTAGACATCGGCCATGTCTTCAACATGCTTTCCTTTTTGAACTATTTGAAATCTCATCAGACTAAAGTGGCCAAATGAGAGTAGTGGGTGATTGAACTTCTGACTGAGTTAACTAATCCAGTTGGCAATAAGGATTTACACAGCTGAGCGGTTCTGTGAATAGCTCTGCTGTATAAAGTACTTACCACAGACATTTTTACGGGAAAATATATGGCTGATAATCATTATTCATCAGCATTTTATGTGAGCCAGAGATACAGCCCACTGCAGTGTTGTATGTCTTTGAGGCAAGCACTGCAGGAAGGCTAAGAATCGGACATGACTAGTGCCAGCAGTAAAAAGGACTTAAAAATAATGGTAACATTTCTGAATTCTAGCTAAAGAGTAAACAATATTGTCAGGTTTCTTGAATGTGCAAACTGCACCTTGGCACATATCTCTTAGCATGCAAGAAGGATATGCACCTGAAATAGTATGTCTTTTTGGAGAGAGTTCTCTCCAGCCATCTTCAATTTGCTGAAATCTCAGACTCTGGGCACTATCAGCATAGCATAGCATAGCATAGCTAACACCTCTCCCTAACCTACAACTTTACTCTGCAATATTATGCCTTAAAAACAACTATTACATGGCCATTTTTGTGTCCTTTATTTAAAAATAACATTACCCCTTTAAACAGAGATGTGACCAGATAAGTGCACCCAGTATAAATGATATGAAAAATAATTAAATAGTCATTTATTTTATTTACCATACTAATAAACCTGAATTCTGCATGCATTTCTTGTGTGTATTGGCCTAGTGAAAATACCTTTTTAACTGCCTAAACAACAAACTGGGACTCTTTGCATGCATCTGTCCTCTATACGTTTAGTGACGTTAAGAAATAACCTTGTTAGCTACAATTGCAGTAAACAGGATAATAATAGGAAGTGAAAGTGGTCACGTTCTCTGTTTTGTGCTATGAAAAAATAAGGACCAATATTTATTTTCCTATCAAAGATTTAAAAGGGCAATTCTACACACAAATTACCTCTCATCAGCAGTTTAATGTGGGTGTATAACAAAAAAAGAAACCATATGCGTTAAAATAGCATAATTCTATGATTCTCATGGCAACAGCCTGTAGGGAATGATTTATGTTCTCTGTAAATTTCTACTCTTAAATGATACCACCTCTTTGTAAAAAAAGACTGATGAAAGCCATATGAAAATATATGAAAATAACAAAGAGGTGAAAAGTTATATATAAAGGGAAATTGCCTCTGAGGCTTCAGTTACACTTTATTAACTGGCAGCACTTAATTTACTACCTTGTATGAATCATTTCTTCATAATCTTTCAAGAAAATGCAGCATATCCACCTGGATGATTTTTACAGTGGGCCGTACTCTGAATCAGGAGCAGAATTCAAAAGTTAGTCATTTTAGGTTTCCCATTCTAACATTAAAAAAATAGATTCATGTCTTTATTTTTTTCTTTTAGGGCAGACTCAGGGGGGACAATGGCAGTCTGACAATTCAGATGGCAACCCAGTGACTAACAGGAAAGATGGCAAGCCCCTATCAGGCTGACTTATTTGTTATTGCAGTTAAGACTCTTGTATCTCTGTGAGCCTTTTCTTTTTCTTCACGCTTATCATTTGTAATGATATCTCCACAGCTGAAACTTTATTTATTTGACAATTGTTTTTTGGGGAAAGTCAGAATGGGATAATATCCCATTTTCAGTGGAGGCTTGGGAGGTAAAAAAGCTCCACATTTAAATGATACTGTTGCAGCTAAATAAAGTTATTACAATACCTAATATAGAACAGCAGCTAAATAAAGTTATTACAATACCTAATATAGAACACCACCATATTAAGTAAAACATTAAAGTTCATTTCATATTGTGTGAACCTATACATATACAGTGTAAATATTTGGATAGAGATAAGTTAAAAAAACATTGTCGATAGTTAAAATATTCATAATTTGCAGTTCATACAGATGACATTAAACACAGTGGGTACATTCACTGGAGCAGAGATGACTATATAGTACAACCTAGGCAAAATTATATTTGTCCTTTATTTAAGGAAGAATTTTTGTTTTTTGTTTTCCTTCCCTTATCTTATTCATTTTACTCTTAGTGAATGCATAACCAAGTATAGATGCTAAAATGTGTTTGACAGATGATTAAAAATGCTACTGTAGAGTTGTTTACAAGGTGCAGAGCTTGGGTGAGGATCATACCTCTCAGCTGCCCAAGGTTTTGTAGAATGTACACATTATTTCTGTCTGTCCCTCATAAAACATGTGCTTTTCTGGCAAATCAGTGAGAAATGACTTCTCTAAATAATGACACTGTCTGAGTTTCAGACTTCATATCCATCAGAAAATGTAACAGAAAACATTTTATTCTAGCAACTTTCTAAGTTTATGAGAGCAACACTTAAAATTTCTCCCTATTTTTTGGGACCCCCCCCCATTATTTATGTCCAGATTTCTTGTGTTAAGTGGTTGAGAGGTATAGCGGGGATTATTAATGCGGTAATTGTAAAATACCTTTTCATGAAAACATTTTAGTGGTTAGAGAAAGATTATAGACGTCATTGTGTTCCTTTACATGTATGGTAGTAAATTTCTTCAGTATTTTGGCTAAGAGCAAGAAGAGAGCGATTAGTAGCATGAAACCCAGACTTCGAGAGAGCACGGGCCATGTTTAAGAATGGCAGTGACATCAGAGATTTTCAAAAGTCTGTGAATAACACCTGATGTGACTTGACTGTTAGTGGTATGTTTTACTGGGATAGCACTGAAGCTATTTACCCTTAGAAATGTAGTGAATATATCAGCTGAACCTGCATGGCCATAAATAGAAATTTAACTAAGCTGGCAATGTACTTGGATAGAATGATTTCCGAAAATAGGTCAGAATTCAAAGATGCACTCTGCAGAATTTTGTGGTATATTGAGGACTATAGCTGGCTCTTGCAGAAATTTGATGCAAAGTAGTGCTCAAAACTTTCTACTGACTTCTGGTGTTGATTAAATGGAGAGCAATTCACATTAAAAGTGTAATTCTGAGATTGTTTGGATCTTTCTGTAAAGCACTTTCTTACACTAGAACTGCTTATGGTTGCCAAGCAAGGATAGCTAGAGTTACTTCAAGACAGTTTTTGCACTGATTCATATCAGGCAGTATAAGTGGTTTACTATCAAAATTTCGAAACTTACTCCATCGACTGTACTATCGTCGAACACAGAAGTTCGAAAACGGTAATATCAATGTCAAAAAAACAATCTAGGAACGGGTTTTAACATGGGACGAGGTACGTGTTCAGTATTATGCTGAACTACAAACATCTCCCCTACCTAGACCCATGTTAATACCCATTCCTAGATTGCTTTTTGACATCAATATTACCGTTTTCAAACTTCTGTGTTCGACGATAGTACAGTCGACGGAGTACGTTTCGAAATTTTGATAGTAAACCATACAAGTCATGTCTTGGTTGCTGTGAAGCTGTTTCACAGTGCAACAAAATGGCTTCATAAGCAAAGGCTTTCTTAACTTCATTTGCAATCCTGTATACTTGCAGTTTAGTTACCAGCTTAATAAATAAACTAAGATGGAACTGTATCAAATGGTTTATGCTTGTTTTTAATCCCTTTCATCAGGGGTAAATGCTCAGATACCTTTTCCTTTTTCTGCCTTCTGGACCATAATCATCAGTCCTCCTTTTCCCATTTTCTATAAGGGGTTGGGGTCTTCCATTAACTATCCACATTCCTCTCTCTCTCTTTATTCAGTGCCACTCTCCTACTTTCTTCCACAGTCATGCCTTGACTGTCATAGGTCTTCTCTCACACAATCTATCCATATATTTGCTAGATGCCCTTTGTTCCTCTTGCCTTCTTTCTGTTTTCACTAGTTTCCCCAGATTGTCCTCTGCTTTTCTGCACTTGTGCCCAAATCACCAAAAATCTGTTCTCTTTGATGGTCTCTGTAATTGTAGCTGCTTGGGCTTCTGCTTTGATGTCTCCATTTCTTTGACTCCACAAAATGCCCCCTACTACCATTTTTATGGACTTTATCTCTATCATCTCTACCTTCCTCAACTGCTCTGCCTTCACTGGCCAGGTTTTTGTACCATAAAGTAAAACTGCTCACACTGTTGCCTTGTACACCTTAATTTTCAACTTCTTTAGCATTCTTCTGTCACACACTACTCCTGACCCTTTGTGTCACTTGGCTGCAGCCCCTTTGATTCTAGTTTTGCTCTCCTCATTCAGGCTTCCCTTCTCCTCAACTTGAAGCTGTTAAACTGTTACTTTGTTTTCCCTTCTATCTCAGCTTCTTTCTTCTCCCATTTGCTGCCATCACAATTGTCTCATCTGTACTCAGTTTCATCCCATGTACCTTAAGCTTCCCATTTCACTGCGCTATCATTTCCTGGAGTTCTTGTTCAGAGTATGCCTATAATGTTGCACACAGCAGCTTTGTCGATCTGTCCTTTCCACCTGTTTACTAACGTAGTCCTTCTGTATGAGTGGCAGTGGGCTCATTACGGAACCTGGTGCACATGCACATCCAGTGAGGATCCGACTGGGATAGTGAACACTGCTTCTGCTGTCTGTATAGTCCTCTTTAAAGCAGAAGTCCTCTTTAGAATCCCATCATTGAAGTGCATACCTTGTGTGTTCTGTTTTTTTTTTTTTCTGCGATTGGTCATGCTACAAGCTAAATCGCCATAGTTAATTACTGCTTCAGTTTTTAGTCATAAGCAGGCAGGCAGACCTTATTCCCTAGACCCAGCATGCTGACTGAAAGAATTATATATTTAGTACAAATGGCCACAATCAAATAATTTGCATATAGGAACTCTCTCTGCCTACCCTGCTTATTTCTTTCCCAAAACATTTAGTGAAAAGAAGAAAAAGTAAATATATTAGCCATTTCCTTCCTACTTGTCCCTTTCCTGTGCAAAAGAACTGCAGTACTATCTTACAGATGGCATTTAGGGGGCAGAGCAGTAGACCCAGCTGCACTTGTACTGATCAAGGGCAAATAACAGACCTGAACACTATACTATATTTACAATAGCAGCAGCATCCACATTTGTTCATTCCTCCATTGTCTCTTATACTTTCTATAACTTTTAGGACTTCTAGATTCAAAAATAGATTTCATGTTTCTACATTGTTTTGAAAACCACACGTGGGCCCATACTTACATGTTCCCTTAAGGTGCTGTCATTCAACTCAATTCTTTTCCATAATCTTTTTTTTATCAGGAAACCTTCATCAGAAAAGGTGGTAATGAAGGAACTTCTGAAATTTATACTGTTACCCTCACACCTTTCTATATAATGCAATGTGCCCATATCGTCATTGCAATGCACAACTTCATTAGGGGTGCCACAAGTTTGTGGGTTTCCCAGTATGAGTACAAAATGTTTAGACTCACGTTTGATAACCTCCATCATTAAGTTGTTGAATTTTGTGGTGTAGCCTCATTTCTGGAACATAAAGTACACTCATCCCAGAATATTTCATCATCAGGGGTCATATGGGCTGCCCTCACAAACTGACCTTTGACCACAGCCTTTTTTTGTGTGAGTGGATGTAGACTATCAAAATGGAGAAAAACTGTTTGAAGAAGTTGGTATTCTGGTTTACCTGAAGTGCACATCTGCAATGGCCAGATGTGCGAAAATATGATTTCAAAAGTTCGTAATAATGAACTATGAATTGCTGAAATCATAAATGAGTGAATGCCAGTGTGCATTCACTCATGTGGATCTGGCATTCTGATTGGCGATCGCATTACAGTGGCGATTGGAACATGTACCCCTTCACTCACTGTAGTGCTATTTCAGAGTTGGTATATTAAATTAGCTGGAGGGGTGCAGGGGGGCTTGCCTCCCTGCATAACGGTGTTTGGAGATATCCAGAAATGTTGGGTGTTTTGAAACTATTCAACATTCCCGGAATGTTGAATTCATTTTTTAGCATTTTCGTGTTTTCAGCATTCGAAAGTGGAGTTTCTGACCTTTAGATTTGGATATATGATAAGTTCTGCATGTTATTTGCGACATTGTAAAGGTAAATAATTTTTCTATATATTCTGGAGGTATGCAATGTTCATATCATTGCTCTCATGGGTGAACTCTAAAAATTTAGTGGTCTGATTAATATATGCAAGAAAAAGTGGGATGTCTGCATGATACAAAAAACTCAGAATTGAAGAGAAATGTTTTCTCCCATTGTATCATGACTATGTTGGCAACACTTGTTCATTGCAAGAACAGGTCAACCCAACTTTGACAAAATTATTCTTCAAAACAATTTCCAAGAGGTTCTCATAAGTATTAATAAGGTCTTGTAATGTACTCTTTTCAAATAAGAAATCAGAGAACCATTGCAGACCTACCTGGTGGTGGATGACTAAATAAAAGTCCTTGACATCTATTGTAACAAAAAAATGAGTCTTTTGAAAGGAAGATTATTAACTTTTTACAGGAATTCTCATGAATCTCAGCAACATGTACCATCTGGGCAATCAAGTTCTTTAATTTTGTGTCCAAAAACTTGGCTAACAGATGAGATGGTGGTGGTTCTTTACATTTATGAATTTTTGGGAGACCAGACATAGATCAAAATTTTGGGTAGGCCACAGTTAAATAATTATATTCATCAATTGATATTTGTTGATCAATAAAAAGATCATTTAAGTTGAAAAATAATACTGATGTATGGTGCTTTATGGTGACAATTTTATAACATGGGGGCTTGGTGGTCATGTGATTGATATTCGTGACAAAAGCATTGTCTGTTAAATAGTCAGTTTTCAAAAACAGACCTCTCAGCTTCCACAATGAAAACACTACAGACAACATTTGCTGATGTGATCTTTTATTATAGTAATACACAATTAACTGATCTTTTGATCCTAAATGTAACATACAAATAAAAAATGCATTCTTTATCCTTTATTACCAGCATTTAATACCAACATGAGCATACTTCAGTTGATGCTGTTTGGTGTACACCCTGCCTGTTCCAGCCAAATCTTTCTCCAAGCAGTGGAATGCACAGTGTCTCTTCAGCAATAATATGATTTCTGAATAACCACCTTATGTTTCCCTTTTAATAATCAAACAACTGTCTGATGTTCAGAAAAGGAGAGGAGGGAATAACAGCAAGGAAAAAAAGGAGTCTGGAGCACCCCAGGCCTACCAGCAGGCACATGCTGTACCCCACCTTTTTCAAACCTAATGCTTAAGATGTAACTACCGTGAAGAACAGAACTTAATGAAATGTTATTTTTTACTTGCACTTCTAGCTGTAAATTGAAGAGGTCTAACCCTTTTTTAGTGAAGTAGACACCATCCCTGCAGTAAAAATCTAGGTCAAGGTTGTCCAGGTCAAGGTGCTCAGTCACAGAGAAACCCATGTTCTTAATTGCTTTGTTTACTCTGAGATTCAAAAACCTGTGAGTGATTTCAATCACATCTGGTTTATTAGCTCCAAACTGTAATATTCTTGGCAACGTGGAAGACCAAGCTATTATCATGTCAGGAAACTACTACTTCAGTATGTTTAAGTCAGCCCATATTTTACAAGGAGTATTAATTTGGGGATACTGACTAAAACATTGCTTCCCAAGTGAATGATTAATGCTTTGGGGGTTCTCTACCTTTTGACTTGCTTTTCCAGTATTGGAAGCATTCATTCCACTTCTGTAGTGTGGGATCAAGATTAAAGTTTTTGCCTTTGACTCTTGTGGAGGTTCTAAAGGCTCACTCTAAAGATGAGTCACTGATGACCATGAGGAAGCATGGGCTTGAAAAGAATATACCATGTTTTGATATTTTATGTAGCTTAAAGCAGCATTTGATGTGCACTTTAATATTTCAACACAATTCCCTTCCCTGGCTTGGTCAGAAGCTCTCCCTGTTCTAAGTGAGTAGGAAGTGTGCTCCTCTGTTCTAGTGCCCTGGCAGAATAGAGCTTTTTAGATTGTGTTAACATCTGCATGAAATAAGAGTTGGCCTCTGGGGTGCTGAAATATCAGTTGGTGGTTCTGAATTTCTCCTAACTTCTGTAAAGCAAGGCCCAGTGAGCAGGGAAAAAGACTAGATTTATTACCTTCTGTAATCGAGTTATCCTCAACCCTTTTATCTGTTTTAGATTTCTTTAGCCAAATTAAAACAAGGTGGTTTGTTATTACTACATCTGACCTTCAGGGTTGCTGCAATAATTCATTGATCCTAAAGATCCCGGCATACATTTAACTGAGTAATGATGTCCATATTACTAGTGTGTGGAAATTATTAAATGACTGACTTATTCCTTTAATTAGAAGGTGCAACAATTGAAAACCTAGTGGTTTCCTGGAGTCTCTATGTCTGGCATTTATGTGGCTTCAACCTTTAATCATTTTATGATCTAATGTTTTGACAAATTAGGGAAAGATAAACAGTGGGCTAACCACACTAGTGCTGTGACTTGGACACCTATGAATGCTGGGTAATCTGATAAAGACCACCTATATAATATAAAGTGTATGCTGAAAACCTAGGGCCACTGTCTATCCTAACTGCTCTGCCTCAGACAAAATGTTTTGAATTTCCCTAATGCTGAAGTGTAAACTCTTGATATTTTCACCCATTAGTTCACTCACATGTAGAACATCAAGCCATATTTGTGGCAGGATTGGTGTAGGCAGGTGATGAACCTCGGTGCCAAATTTCAAAATCTGTGAAGCTATAGATGGGATAGGCTGTTGACTATGTAATCCTTGCTACTATGTACATACATAAAAGGAAATGTACAGTTGATTCTTAAACTTAGCAGCACTAGTCTCATTACAGACTGGGCTCTAGGGGATCAGGAATACCTCCTAGTAATAGTTTGTATAACTGCCTGTTGGCCAAAATGAATTATTTTTTTTTCCTTTAAATCATTTTGCCAAATATACACTGCCAACTAAATCAGTAGGATTTTTTTTTTCATTAATAAATCTTTATTCTTTTCCAATTGTTAATACAACACTACAACATATGTACATTAATATACATGAATGCTTCCAACAGTTACATACGATCATTATACATTAAGATAAAATTCTAAAAAAAGGTATTAAAAAGAAAAAAGAGAGAAGAAAAAAAAAGGAAAAAAAAGATCTAATATCAATATAAGGTTTATCTATACTAATCTCCATGTTAAATATGTACTTCCCGGGGAAAAGTGGATTAGAACATTAAGCTAACACAATGTTAAAGATTTGCTCCCATATTTTTGTATTATTTATATTTTTCTTATGGTCTTTAATTAGTAATTTATGTGCTAAAATATGTTTTATCGCTACACTTTTAAAGTTTTCCCATGAAGTCAAAGATGGATTCAGCCAATTTGTAGCTATATAAAGCTTCATTAACAAGAAAATATTTATGAGTATGATCACTTGGGATCTGTTCAAGTCATTCGGAGGAATATGAAGAATCATAAACTCCCAAGAAAGTGTGGACTGTTAATAACCCATTTTTTGTAATTGAATTTTTAGAGAATTCCAAAGTTTGAATAATAATTTACAGCTCCAGAAAATGTGTAAAAGGTCAGTGGTTTGATCAATACAATATGGACATTTAGGTGAATTTTTCGAGTTGAATTTATGTAAGCAGAGGCGAGTGTAGTAAGCATTATTAAATATCATCAGCTGAGTAAATAATAGCTTTTGAAGAGATACTGATCTTAAGGTTAGATTAATTGCTTTCAATATTTTATTATCATCAATCAATAATAGTTTATCCTTCCAATATTTAGATAAGAGTATTTGGTTATTATATTTCACATCTTTTATCAAATTATATGAAGCCATTATATATTTGAAGTCCTGCATAAGAGTGTGCCATAAGTTTGAACAAATGGTTAAGTCTTCTTCTTTAATTTTAAAATTACTAAAATAAGTTATTGAAAGATCCTTTAATTGTCTCATTATAATTAAATAAGAGTTATGAAGGCTCAGCTCTCTTAACATGTCGTGTATTGAGATACCAAGAAAGGGATATAAATCAAGTATGGTTAAATCAATTATAAGTGGGAATTTTTTAAGATCTATCAATTGATTACCGATTTTCAAGTTCGGGTTCTTATGAAATGGTTGGAAGGTCATCATATCCTGTAAGAGATTTAGTGATTTAAACAGGTTTTGTATTGATATTATAAATAATCTAATATGTTCCATCAAAGCGTATATTTTGAAGGTATCTTTATTTAAAAAAGGTAATGCCTTAAAATTAATACCCAATTTAACAACATGTTTGTAATTCAGAATCAACCACTTGGGTGAAATCAGTAGGAATTCTATAAAACAAACAAAAATGTCTTTCTTGATGCAGTCCAGCCATGTGGTCAGCCATCTTGTGAAAAACGCTTTTCCTATAATAATCTCCTATTCTCTTGCTAGATGCTGCATCTGTAAAGAGTTGCAGTGAGCCTGAGGTTACCCAATTTGTTTGTCATAATGAGACCCCATTGAATTGGTCAAAGAAATTTTTCTATAAACTCAAGTCTTCCTTGCCCCATTTTAGGATTATTATCTCGTTTTGTTTTTTGGCATCCTCTTAGTAAATTGGCAGAAGAGCTGGTGAAGGCTCTGCCAAGCTGTATCATTCTGCAAGCAAAGTTAAGGGTGCCTAACGTTGACATGGTCTGGCTTATTCTAACTTTTCATCTGTATAGGAAGAGTTCTAGGTCTAACCTCTATTTATTTATTTTTACTGCAAGGAGTTTAAAAGATTGACTGGTTATATTGATTTCAAGTCCTAAGCTAAGAATGTAACAGATTGGGAAGGGCCCTTTATCTCATCTTCTGCTAGTATGACAGCCAATTCCTTACATAGGTTTATGTGTCCATACCTAACATGGTGTGGCATTCATCTTCACCTACAATTAAGGAATCATCAAGGTAGTGTTTGGTCAGTTGTTATCAAGCCCTTTCCTCCCAGCACCAGTGTAAAGCTGTGCTAAAAGTTTCAAAGATGGCACATGTAAGCAAGCAACTAATTGGCATGGCTATATCAAAATACAACTTTTTTCTAAAAGACAGACATAGTCTTGGCCAATTCTGTTGTTTTTGTATGGATAATAACCTAAATGCCACCTTGATCTCAAGCTTGCTGAACCAAGGTTTACTGAAAGACCTGATGAGTGCCACAGCATCATCTGATGTAGCATATTCAACCTTGGAATCCTCCATAGAGATGGAATGATTGACTGAAGACCCTTTTGGGTATGAATAGTGATGTGATAGATTAGATGGAATTTATCTGCCTTTTTTTCTCAGGGATTAGGCCTAATGGAGATGTCATAAACTGCTCCCAAGAAGGTGTGAAAAATGGGCCCAAAATTCTGCCTAACTGTACTTCTTACCATTGATGTTTCCTATGATGTACTCCCTGCCATGTGTGGATTTCAAATAATTTTGACTGTTTGATTAATAAAAGGGACAGTGAATTTCAAAGAGAACCCTTTGGAGACCCTTTTATTAGCATGCGTGCAGTATTACAGTTTGAGTAATCTTTTAATTCTTAAGATAGTGTGCCTATTTTAATGGGGGAATAAGACACCTGATGCTGCATACTACATCGATAAAAAGAGTTATTGAAACCTCTAAAGGATTCCTTTCCTCAAAATGGAGGTGTTTGCTTTTCTGATGTTGAGGTGTCACTGGTGATTGCCATTGTAGATGGGGGTGATCTGGCTTAACTTTTGCCAGTTAGATGAGGTTTACCACAATGTGAACATAAATGTGCAAAGAGGCAAGCAGGCCAAACAAATCTGCCAGTGTTGTACACCCTGCATGATTTAATGACTTATGAACCTTGATTAGAGCCTGTATGATTTGAAATCAGCCAAGTGTCTGTCTACCTTTGGTCTCACGTGATGTCTTTATTGATTGCCTTTAATTTCCCAAACTTTTGTTCATAAGGTAATCAAGCTACTCCCCCTCATACATGGTGAGCTTTTCTGACTGTCAAAATGAAATAAATGAGAGGCAGTACAAATGGAAGTGTTTTTCTAGTGGCTGAGTATAATAAGTCTTCTGACCCTGTTTGTTTGTTGCCTCCCTAAAGTGGCTAGCACAGCCATTAAATCTTAGGAAATGGCTTTCTCCACTTCCAGTAATCTGTGTGTTGTCTGCATCCATTAATTAGGATATGTCAGTGAATTCTCCCTTGACAATTTTTTTCGTTTTCTGTTTAAGGAATATGAGTATTCTTATATGACCCCTTTGATGCAGGAAGATTACCTAATGTAGACATGGGGGTTAGCCAGACTGGGGGCCTAAAATCTGTACTAATATTTTTCCTGCACTTCTTTGTCCTAAGAAACCTGACTCGATTGTGAAGTTGTTTTGTAGAGGTGCTTCTGATTCCACCCCCCAGAGTGGCAAGGATTGGCTAAATCCTCCTCCAAAACTAGGTCAAATAGACCCTGCTGTCCTCAGAGATTTTAAAACTCAAGCAAATAATCTTCCTGTTTCTGATTTATTTGATCTGTTCCTCTTCTGAGTTTATCACCCCTTAATGGTTCATTACCAGAGTCCTTCTCAGTGGGTGCCACAGTAAGAGTGTCAGCTGTGCTGTCCAAGTTAGCCATGCTGTCCTGAAGTATTTTGTGATTTTTTTTCCTCTTTGGCCTCTGCTGTTATTTTTACCCATCAAGCCTTTAATTGCTGAAGTGATACTACACCTAGAAACATAATAAAATTAGAATGAACCTAACTAACTTTTTTTCATGAAGAACTTACCTCAATTTATGTTAGTATTTCAATGTATGTAACTATTTCATATATAGCTGAAACTCAGTGCATGTTCACTATGTACTGATGTTATTTGTGTGCTTTATCTTGTTGTATGTATACTGATGTTATTTGTGTGCCTTATCTTGTTATATGTATGCCTACTTACTTGTCAATTGGTAGAGCTTTTCTCCCCGGCCCTCCGCAGAAAATGGATATATATCCAGTTGGCTTTTCCCGGTTAACAAATGTAAAATAAAATAAATCAATATCAGTGAACAGCAACATCTAATACTAACTATGGCTTCTCATATGTAACCTTCTTTTAGGCATGGTTCCTGTAGTAATCATATCAAGTATAAAGAATAATGTAAAATAATTGATATTCTAACCAGTGTCCCAAGCTCCTTTGAATATATCTCCATTTTTTGGTCACTATCTTGTAATTCAGTTCCATGGTCCAGTCCTTTATACTGTGAGAGATTTTCAAATACAGTTATTCTGGAAAAATAAATGACATTTAAATGCAGCCTGCATGCGTAAGGGTAGTATCTGTTCTTGCCCCTTGTATATGCACTATTGACGCAATCAACAATGCAAAATACAAATGACAAATGCAAAGCCTTTTACCATTTTAGTAACATTCAGCCAACAAACCATCCTTTTTGTCCACACAGCTCTGCTGCATCGCAGTTTACAGCCAACACGATCAACTGGCTATGCACACATTGTCACCTTCCTATGCTTTGTTACTGTCAAACAATTTAACCTTGCTAGCCACTAGCGATCAGCTCCATAGACATCCTCTCTTTCTCAGTCTGTCCACTAACAGCATGTTCTTCAGCACAAACCTACACGGCACTTGTACTCTTTTGAGATAGTCACTGAACTGATGGTTCCTACTCTGAGGGGGCATATTAACTTTTCACTCTGCACTTAGAGAGAGTCTGAGTCCAGTCTCCTTGACAACTGTGTTTTCTGTCAAATGCTCATGTAGTGTGTTAGACTTTCATCCTTCAGGCATGAGCTAGATGACTGATGAGTACGTAAAAACTTACTCCAAGCTTAACTGGCTTAACCATCCTAGAGAAAATGGATACAGCCTAATGGTGGATACTGGCAAGCTATAAGCAGGAAATGAAAGACAAAGTGATATGGAACAACTGATCATTTGTTGTGAAAATCATAATGGAGTATTGTAAAAAGGGGAAGAATGTAAGTATGCAAAACATCTGACAGTATCCCATACTCATGGATAAAGTAGTATTTACATATGTATAGGATTGATCTATTATATCTCAGTGACCATGAAACAGTGGCAAACAAACTTTGCAGTTAACATTTTGCCATTATACATGACAAATTATCCCAGAGATAAAAATTCAGAGAGAGATATTCCAGGGTGACAATTTGTCACCATTGCTTTTTTGTCTTGCCCTTAACCCATTAAGCTGTATTCTTAAAAGATTAGGTCATGGTTATTAGTTGGCTCCTAGACAAAAATGAAGTATAAAGACTTCTTATCTTCTTTTTGCATTTGATTTAAATTTGTATAGTTAATCAGATGAGGACCTGAAAGCATAACTGGAAGTGGTCAAAACTTTCCCAGATGATGTAAGACTGTCATTTGGTCTTGATAAATGTGTAAAAGCAACATTTAAAACAGGAAAGCTACAGCATCAAGAAAATATCAGTCTGGACAGGAATGTGAGATAAAAGAACTTGAGCAGGAGGGAGTGTATAAATATTTAGGAATTAATGAAGGATCAACAATAAAACCTGAAAAAATGCAGACAAAACTCAGTAAGGAATATTTTTGAAGACTAAAATTTATGCTGAAAACAATCCTGACATCTAGGAACAAAGTTCAGTCTATATACCAGTTTGCTCTTCCAGTTCTAGCTACAGTATTGGAGTGATTGACTGGCTTCAAAAGGTATTGGGTCTGTTAGGAAAATAAGAAAATGCTTCCCACTTATCAAATGATATATAAAAATCAGTGTATACTAAGATTATATACCCCTCATTCTGAAGGAAGTATGGGCATCCTCAAAATTGATTCCATGTATATATCTGCAACCATAGGACTGCATACATTATCTGTTGACCTCACCAGATCCAAACATAGTGAAAGTTTTGAAACATGAAAAGGACACATCTAAGATGACTTCCCTGCTTAGTTTAGTAGAAACATATTCATGTCAAGATGGAATGGAAACCAAACCAGGAGTAGAAAAAATCAGGCAGCAACTGAATGTGCCAAAAAGCAAAATAAAGAATATAAGGAGAAGGATCAGATAAGGCTAAAAATGTGGAAAAGGCATAAATATAGTTGCAAGTACAGAAAACACCTGGAACAGCAATATGATAATCAGAATCTGATGCAGGAATGGTTAAGGATAGGTGAATTTAAACCAAAAGATGAATGGTTAATATTAGCGCCCCAGGATAGTGGACAATGTAGAAACTGGTATACAAAATCCATTGAACATGTGTGAGAAACAGACAAATGCAGGTTCTTTAAGATACTCACATATCTTGTTGCTGGGTATGATATACTAATGTCAGAAGGTCTGTATTCTGAAAGGCATAATAATGTGGCAGGACTGTTGCATGGAGGTTGTGTAAACATTACAATATTGAAATAGCTGAGAAGCATTGGAAACATGAGCCACAGAGCATTATAGAGAATGATGAAGTTTATATCACATGGGAGCACCCATTTGCCAACAGTTTAAAAATAGATGCAAGAAAAACAGATACAGTAGTCCATGAAAAGAAGACAAAAGTAGCATCGATCATTTATTAAAGAATGTTACATACAGAGAGGCACAAAGTCATAAAATACCAGGATTTCAAGGCAGAAGAGAGGACAATGTGAAAAAAAGGATATCCAGACAATTCCAATAGTAGTAGGGGTAATGAGTCTCATAAAAAACATTTACAGTCATATTTAGATATGCCACTGGTAACTCCATATATATTGCATGAGGAGTCAATTCTGGCACATTGCAGGTGCTGTAAAGAGCAATTTTGGCTAATATCCAAGATTAAAATAATATGCAAATCACCCTTTAAGGATACCAGGTGTTTTAGCTAAATGACAATTCTGAATGTCCATGACTTTTTCGTTTACTTTCATTTTTAAGTCTATTTATGGATAATTTCAGGCCATTAAAGCCAAACACCTATAGCTGTGGACATGCATGTTTCTGCCTTCTTATTACATCACCAGCACAAAATAAGAGGAATGTTTGACCTTTGGAAACACAAGGTTGTCATACCCAGCTGATATCCATAAACATTAGGTTGCCTACAAAATATTCACGAACAACAGCAGGAAAAAATTCCTACACCACAAAAACGAAAACAAGCAAACCAAAGTGAAGTATATATTTCTCTAGCGCCTCGGCCACAGTAAGCCTTCAAGGAGTAACAAACCATTCATAAAATCAGTTTAAATAATAACAGCTACAAACATAATTAATTGATTGAACAATTAAATAATCAACTAACCAATTATTCAAATTAAAAAAACACTACACACCATAAAATATCAAATCACACTTCTCCAACAACAGTCTGCATTAAAACCTTTAGGTATCAAAGTATTATATTTCAAAATAAAAATAGTTTATTTTTTTAAAAGTAATTTCTTAATCCTATTTACATCAAGTTCATTTAAAGCCACTTGTTGCAAAATAGTAGCTTTTAAACTATCACATTGGCCACCATGATACTCATAGAAATGTTGGGCTAAAGGGCTCTCTAACTTATTTGTCCTAATATCTCTTAAATGTTCAAGTAATCTAATCTTAAACATTCTCTTAGTTTGCCCAATATAAAACTTGTCACATCCACATTTTATGGCATAAATAACCCTATCTGTCCTACAATTATATGTCCCATTAGGTTTAAAACTAATACTTTTTCAAAGTCATGGACATTCAGAATTGCCATTTAGCTGAAACACCTGATATCCTTAAAGGGTGATTTGCATATATACCACGAGACCTCTGATGCAAGAGGTTTAAGGTATTACACAGGTAGAAGTCTAACTTTGCTAGATTTTTCTTTTTGCATTTTTTAACCAGTTGGTTATCTGTGTGACCTTTTTACTCTTTGTTTTAAGATTAAAATGATACTAATTTCATGAACTGTAATCACATTTTGACTTGGGAATGGGTTTGAATCCTGCCATGGTATTAGAAAACCAAAAGACTTACAGAAATTAAACCATGACTGTCTCAAACTTGAAGCTTTTTCATGCATTTTCTAATGATCTAGGCTGTAATCTTTCAGGTAAAGCACCTTTCCTACCTTTAAGAGCAGGCAGCTGAGCATTCACTGTATTTTTTGTATGGAACCTGATCCTTAGTTCATCTTTAACGAAATAAGATAGTGGCAGTGTGCTGTTGAATTAACCTTCATATTATTTATTAGTAAAGTGTTGAAACACCAGGTATGGTTCTGGAAGCTTTCATTTAAACATTTCTCAGGCTCTGTTGTAAACCTGCATTTCTCTCACTGCAGCTTTAGTGCAGGGCTCAGCTTTTTCTTACTGTTCTGAATTATGTACTATCCTCTCGGATTGGTAGTCGACTACAAGGATCAGAGAGAGCATTTAGGTGTATTTCCTTGCACTGCTCAAACAGAAAAGAACCAATAGCATAACCTTACAGGTTCTGCCTAATACACATCCATTTTCTATCAGATGGGCAGTGTTGTGATTTCAAGTAAAGTAGTGAAAATGTTTTTCATGGTCACTGTACTAGGTAGTTTACATCACCGGGTTTCCTAAAACTCAAAATATCATGATGCTGCTTAACTGACTCATGTATGTGGTTGGGGTGATGCTCTGAAAGGAGAGGTAAGCTATAACCTGACATTCAGAAAAAGCATATTGATGATGCACAGTCATTATTGATATTTACTTCATAACTTAGAGCCAGAAGAAGCAACATGTCTGATGTTAACACATAAATTTGAGCCAGGTTTGTCTATCATAGAACTGTCAGATGAGTAACTTTTATGTAAAAGCACACATGCAGTCATACCTCTCAACTTCTTAACACAATAAATCTGATCAAAGCCTTAAATAGTGGGGGGACAAAGAGCAAAAAATAGGGACATATTTTAAACCTTGTTCTTATAAACTTACAATGTTGTTAGGGTATCAGGTTTTGTTTTAGCTTGCATTTTCTGAAGAATATGAAGTCTGAAACTCAAATGTATGTCATTATTTAGTGACTAAAATCCTCTGCAGTTTGCCAGGAAAACACAAATTTTAAGAGGAATAGACCAAAGATACAAGTTAATAATCTGGACATTCTGTGGAAATCTGAACTGTTGAGTGGTATGCATGCAATGTTTATAAAATGATCAATTAAAATATTTAAAAAAGCTCTATTCATTGCAATTTCTACCTTCACCCAACACAAACTGTTTACTGTGGCATTTGAAGTACTTCATCTTGTGGTATCAGTGATTCGTGGACTCACCCTAACCAAGGTATTCAGCCTGCCATTGTCAGTGGGCAAAGTCCATAAAATGTAGAAAATAGTCCTTTGTGTTTCATTCAAAAATGAACTCCTGCAGTCTGATCTGATAACTGCCTTAATGGCTCAATGTATGAATGAAGTCTGTATTGAAGTACAGTGTGATAGGTGCAGGATTTGAATCCACATGCAGTGGATATAAAATGGGTACACACCCGTGTTAAAATGCCAGGTTTTCTTGAAAGAATTCTTTGGCTTGTGCTGCAGTAGATACCCATTCCTGCCACAAACCACTTGCTCCAGCCATCTGTGGGAAAAAGAGAAAACAGTAAGAGGAAAAAAAAGGAACCCAACAACTGTTCTAAATTAGTATCAAATAATCTTTATAACTTAAATAGACCTAGCCCAGTCAAGAGTATAACTAACTTGTAGTAAGAATCAAAACCCATCCTGCCTATTAAGCAAGCACTATAACCCCCCCCCCCATTTGTCAACCAGCTGTCTCATATTACCCTTGTGCATGTGCGTGTGTGTTCATGTGTGTACCCACCCCAAAACCAGAAAGAAAAGGAGCATCAACACCCAGAGTTAACTGGGAAAATCAAAGCACAAAATAACATCTGCTGTAATAACCAGTTCACGTAGCCCAGTGAGTGGTAGTGCGTAACCAGGGCAGCATAGTTCACAACCTGCCGAAAAGCAACAATTGTGAAACAAGGGCCCAAATTATAACGTATAGTGTGGCATACCAGTCAACCACTCCACATAAGAAATCTGACAAGATATTGCTGGTATAAATGTAAAAAGTTGCTAAACTAATGGGGTTGGTATTATATATTTTCTGAAGGGATATGAAGCCTTAAGCTGAAAAGTCTGTCCTGTTTTAATATTAGATTGTCCCTTTGCAAAATCTGGACAGTCTGCAAAAATCTGACAGTTGAGAGGTATGTAGTGTGGCCATTAAAGTTGCTAAACTAATGGGTTTTATAATATTATGTATTGTCTGAAGGGATATGAAGCCTGAAACTAAAATGTCTTTCAAGAGGTATGTAGTGTGGCCATTCTGCCACACACACTTCCCACATCACAATCATTGAGAGGAATGTGATCACTTATCTCATTCCTCTCACAACTCCCGAACAGGAGAATGCTTTCTGGACAGTAGCATGCATGATTAATGGCCGTTACTGGCAGCCATGCTTTCACCCTTGAGAACAAACTCCTGCAGCCCATGACCATGTGGCTAATTAAAGGAAAAAACAAGGCCCATCTTGGACAAGGGGATTATTGGTGAATTTTTGTTTGCTTTTTTTTATATTCGGCACTCAGATGTAGGAATGACTGTGTGTAATCTTACTCCTAATACCCAGATGCCTCACTTAACTGACCCTGACAACCAACCCCCGCCAAAACTCAATGACCGTGGCTGCACTCTGCCTAATCCACCATACCCTACGTTCACATCTCCAATGAAACAGAATCAGCTACCCGATGTTGTATTTTACACTAAAGTTGTAAAATGGATATCTAACCAAACAAAGGATGAAAGTCACACTCCAATGTTAGTCTTACCAGACTAACCCATATCACACTACCAACAATGCCCCACATAATTTCCCTGCCATAACCCACCAAACCTACCCCTACATTCAACATCCAAGCAAAAAAATAAAAGGGGGGGGGTTGTGTGCCACTCACCCAGCACCACCATGTCCCCACTGTTACTCAAGGCCTACCTCTGATGCAACTACCTACAAGGTCATTTTGGACATATTTGTCACTACATGTTTACACTTAAAACTAATTTCCTAACTCTGAACTCTCACATAACTGCCTTAAGCCACACCCTATACTTACCTCACTTCCTCCCTAACCCTCCTCCTTCCAAATTAACCCTTTCCCCACACTACTCCACTCAAACTCTCTATCCTTTATAGAAACCCCCATCCCTATCTCCTCCCTTAACTCTCTCTTTTCTGTCTTGCCCTTTATTACCTTAGCCAATTGAAGTGGCTGTGGACAAACTTATTTGCGCCCAAACTACATTTGGCTATTTAACATCTGTGACCCACAAACTATATTTGGCTGTTTAACATCTCTGACCCACAAACTACATTTGGCTATTTAACATCTGTGACCCATAAACTTCATTTGGCTATTTAACATCTGTGACCCACAAACTACATTTGGCTGTTTAACATCTGTGACCCACAAACTACATTTAGCTATTTAACATCTGTGACCCACACTTTCCTCATTATTTCTATAACTCCAATGCCAAGTTCATAAATAGCCATTTTTATTTGGCATGTCTGTATGAAAGCATAAGTTAACACTGTCACCACAGAAAAATCTCCTTTTTGGACCAACCTAAACAAAAAAATGTAATGTCTCATGTTACCAGTCCTTAAAATAAGTAGTCTGAAAACCTAGTTTTAAATTATTGGTAATTCTTAATGACCTGAGGCAAGTAACTGAATGTTTCCCAGATATGTATGTTTTTTCATGTGTTACCTTATGTTTTTTTTTTTTTTTTACACATGCTCTTTGTAGTTCTTACTGATGAGTTACAGCACTTTCATTGCACAATTCCATCATGAAACATGTTTTTTCCACAACAAATGTGAACTTACCACACAGGTTCAAAAATGCTTTTTGGTTGAATTGCAGAGAGTCAGGTTGTTGGTAGCCAATCAACTGTTACTAAAAGACTACCATGCCAAAAAAAAAATCTGTGGGGAAAATGCCTACAGCTACAGAAATTACAAGAAGACATTCAGTTTTCCTCTGCATTCGTGTAGCATTAACAATTTTAAAAAGAAAAATCCGTGGTATTCCTCGAAGTCTCAGAAAACCCAGTATGCAACCTATACTGGGTCAAAAACAAACCAAGCAGAAACTTCACAGTGTGGAGGGTATGAAGTCCTCTCCTTGGAATATGTTATGCACCCTAATTCACTAATAAAAATACAACTTTGAAGTACATGCTACTGAATAATAAAATAAAATAGTAGGTCGTCCACAGCTGTGTTAAGAAAACAAGTGATCCTAGCAGAATATATTGAAAAACATTAAAGGCATTCATTATTTCTATATAATCGGATTATTTGGAGCAAGGGAGTGGTTACAGAGGGTGGTTCTGTTAAGAGCAATAAAAGCATTTAACTCATTTCTTTAAACAATTTCCCCTTCCCCCGTAACACAGTAGTCTAAACTGAGACTCTGCTACCTTCGAACTTAAACTAAAAAGCTAGAGACAAATTATCATTTCTAAACAAATTATAATTTCTAAACCTCCTCGATTCCTTATCTCCCCTTAGAACAAAAAGAATTAAAAGCAAAACTTTCCCATGGTTAAAAAAAGACACCTTAGCTACCATGCCCTTCACAATAAAGCCTTGAAAAGCTACTATAAAGACAAAACCCCAGCCTCCCTAAACGAATACAAAACACTCCACAAAAGAGTCAAAAAACTTATCAATTCTGACCGCAGATCCTACTATATTACCCTCCAAAATAATCATAAGACTAACCCAAAAAAGTTCTGGAAGAGTATCTACTCCCTCTTCAACCCTGGCAAAACGAAAACCCACAACCAGATCAAAATATTAGTGATACCGATCTCACTTTCCAATTCAACAGCTTCTTTATTGATTCCATATCTAAATTAACATCTTCATTTTCCAATAACTCTACTCCTCCAGCTACAACTCCTACTTCCACTTCCAATCTAGACTGCTCATCCTCTGACCACCCACTCTTCTCCCCCAAACCCATACCCTTATGTACTATAAAAAAATTGCTTCTTAAATTAAAACCTTGCTCTAACGCTCCCGACAATATCTCTTCCTTCTTCCTAAAGATAGCTACTGAAGCCATTGCCTTCCCAATTTGCATACTTATAAATCGGTCCATCCAAGAAAGTTATGTACCCCAAAACTGGAAAAAAGCTTACATCATTCCCCTCCACAAAGGAGGCAACAACAATGCCATTTCCAACTTCAGGCCAATTGCCATCTTATCCCCCATCTCTAAACTACTAGAAAAATGCATACACATATAACTGCTACCTTACCTCACCAATAATCACCTATTAACCCCAACACAACATGGATTTCGACCCGGTCATAGCACTACTGCTGCTCTTCTCTCCTTCCTTGAAACTGTAAATAAAGCTAGAGACTCTAACTATATTGTCTCTACTCAGCTCCTAGACCTTTCTTAGGCCTTCAACACCATCTCCCACTCCCTGTTATTCAACAAACTCTCTAACCTACATCTTTCCCCCTCTTGCATCAATTGGTTTTCTAGTTACCTCTCCAATTGGCAGCAATCTGTTAAATGGAAGAAATCCACCTCCTCTTACCTCAACACTGTTACTGGTGTACCTCAAGGCTCCATATTAGGTCCATTATTATTCAATATCTTCATTAATGACTTCCACCACAATATCCCAAATGCTGAAATAGTCCAATATGCAGATGACTCAACCATTATCTGCGCTCCAAACTCCATTCCCTCCCTCAAAAAAATAACTCAGGATGCCTTCAAAACCACTGAAAAATGGATGCATGATAATCATCTTGCTCTCAATCCATCTAAAACCAAACTGATACTATTCACCCCATCAAAAAGCATAACTATTGACAAAAACTCTTTCCTCATAACCAGTCAAAATAATACCTCCCTAGAAATTGTCTCCAATGCCAAACTGCTAGGAGCTCTCATTGATAATCAGCTCACATATGATTCCCACATACAAACAAACATTAAAAAAAACACATCAGAAACTTGGTATGTTCTACCGGCACATACACTTCCTCTCCCCATCTACCAGATTCCTCCTATCTAGCACATACCTAACCAATCTTAAATCCTCTACCAAAACAAAACTTTCTTCCTGCTACAACAAAATCGCTAAATTCGCTTCTGGCCATAGATCCTCCTCCCACCACTGTACTGCCCCCCACAAACTTAATTGTCTAGAGCTCCCAAACTATCTTACCTACACTCAACTAACTCAAGCTCATAAGCTCATCTTTAAGCCCTCACTCTGCCCATCTCTCCTCAGCCTTCACCATGCACCATCCTAATAGACCCCTTAGAACCAGCACTCAGAACCTACTTGAACTCCATAAACCTACCCGTCCAGCAGGTAAACTCTTACTTTCCTTTGCCCTGGCCCGTCTCCGGAACTCCCTCCCATCACATATCCGTTCTACCAGCAGCCTTCCTATCTTTAAATCTCTCCTCCATTCACACCTATCTTCTCTCTGGGAATGCTCCTGTACATACCCTGCATAATTCTTCCAGCTACTACACACTCCTTAATCTATAATCCCTTCCCTTCCATAGGAACACTCTTACTATAGTTAACCACTTATGTAAATACTATCTGTGCACACCTACTAACTAGAATCTTAACTAATACTTTCTCTCTTTACATTTATTAGTGAATATAGAAATTAAAAATTGTAAACTTATTTGTTATTCTTGTATTTGCTCTTCTGTTGCTTTTCCTGTTTTTCTTAATACTATCTTGTGCTTATATGTACTACTATGATACTTATCAAACAGTAGATGTTATGTTCTACCTATTATAATTTACTTTATTCTTATTTGTATTTTTGATATTTTTGATATTGTATCTTTTGGAGCTTTTCTCCCCAGGACTCCATTGAAAATGGGCTCATTCGGTCCAATGGATTATCCTGGCAAACAAACTTCAAATAAATAAATAAATACAATAATTAAAATGTATAATCTCTAACCTTCTGAAATTAAACTGGTGACATAGCATTACTGAGAATATCCTGTGCAGTTGGTGAGAGCAGAATTTAGAAGAAATGTGCATTTCAGTACCTCAAAACATGTTTCAGTTCAAGTGGAACTTCTAAGGTACTTTTTGTTAAAAGGGAGAGGACAATTTGCACCATTACATAAAAGTATTTATAAAATACATAACACATGCAGGACTAGGGTAGCATATGTTGCACAAAGTTATTGTTTAGTTACAGTTACTCTGGCTGACGGCTACTTGTTTGTTTTGATCCTCTTATTTCAGTTTTTTTTTTTTTGCACTTGGCTTTTATATTATCTTTCATTTGCTTTTACTTAGTGTACTAAGCTTTGAGTATTTAGTCCTGCTTTTGTACAATCACTGTTGAAATGTGTTTTGGGTGCTAATAGAACCTGCTTACATTTAAGTCTTTGTGTTAAGAATTGTGCAGAATAAATCATCTTGCAAGTGGTCAGTCAAATTTATTTTACATCCTCACATGTAAGCAATGGATGATAAGACTGGTATGTAAAGAATTAAAGTAGGTTGTAAAATGCAAGTATTAAACAAGTTGAGAGAGGGTTTCTGAAACTGGTTTGCTTTCTGAGCATATGTCTTTTGAAGCAGGTGTTTTTCGAAATGGGTATGTTTTCTAAAGCAGGTGTCTACATACCTCTCAACCTCTTAGCAGAAAAAAATCTAGACAAAACCTGTTTTTTGAAAGTGGTATTAGTTTTTCTAAGAGAACTCTTGAACACTTCAATCAAAGCTTGCAAGTTAGTGAATTCCATGGGAGAGAAGCCTGGTAAGGAATCAAAGCTGAAACAGAATGCTCCACCAATAGTCATTCATCTATTACTGCAGTGTCATTAAGTCAACAAGTAACGCACTCACCTCTGGTGATGGTTGATCAGAAGGCTGTCAGGTCTATGGGTTCTGTTCTCACACTAGATAGTTGGATTCATTTTTCATTATTGATACTGCAGTCCAGCATGGGCAGGTGCTGCATTTCTGAATGTGCTGTCATAAACCAAGGGTCTGTCTGCTGGAGTTGGTGGTAGCTTAGGGGGATGGAAAAAATCCTGGGACACTCATTTAAAAGGGTAGGGAGACTTTATTTATGCATCTTACTTTTTTATTTATGTAATGGAATATCAGGAAATCACAGTACTTTAAAGGAAATAAAAAGTCATTTTATTTCTTTTTTTGTCCACCTTTTTGATAACCACTTCTTAATTTTATATACAATGGAAACATCTTAAATTTGATGATAATTCCTGACATTTATCTTTCATAAACACTTGAAGTAAGAAGAATATGCTCTACCAAATCAATTTTATAATATGTACAATCCCAACAGTAACTATAAATAATTATGGCCATAATAATATTTTTGTAACAATCAACATTAAATTCTGTAAAGCACAAATTCCACACATCTTTACTGTAGTTCTTTGACATTCAGTAAAAAAAAAAAAAAAAGAAATCATAGCTCCTTCTGTATTAGGAAGTGTACACCTGTCAGGATAAAAGCACTCTCTTCAAACTAAACAAGCAACTCATCGGATAAATAAAGTCTAATAAAGTCAAATTTGAGGTAAGTTTGGTGTCCCAGGCCAAGAACAACCAGAAGACATACTTTAGCTATGTCTGCAATTTCAAAGGCAATACACAGTTGTACACAATTGTCAATGGAGCCACCTCTACTGAGACAGCAGATAAAGAAAACCTACTGGACAGCAAATTAATTTCTAACCTTACCCCTCCCTTGCCCTCACCTCTTCCTAAAGCAGTGCCATCAAATACAACTCACCCTCCTAGCACTAGGGAACAGGTCCTCAGTGCTCTCTCTAAGGCCAAGAGTATTGCATCAATGGACCCAGACAAAATACCCCAACATGCCTTCTAAACAATATGAAACATGACCTATCATGCCCTCTGGAATTGCTATTTAACTGTAGGCTCCAAGCAGGCTTTGTGTCTTATGACTAGAGAACAGCAATAGTCATCTCTCTGCACCAAAGGTGGGCCACCTATAGACACTGAAACCAACAGACCCAAATGTCTCAAGTCTCATATGCAAAGCCATGGAAATAATTATCATGGAAATGATGAATGATGACAAAGGAAGCCTCCAAAAACTGGACCCAACACAATTTGATTCATCAAGGGCAGGTCATGCCTTCTCAATGTGGTGGACTTCTTTGAGAAAGTCACCAAAGCAATAGATGAGGGCAAAATGGTTTACAATGCCTACCTTGACCTAGCCAAGGATTTGACATAATACCCCATTTGGGCATCGTTGATAAGGTTTTATAACCAACCTATGGAGTATGTCACCACGTGGATAGTCAGCTGGCATGCAAGACCCAGGAAGTTAAAACTGAGGAGTCCACCTTTACAAAGAGGCCAGTCACAAGTGGAGTGGAGTCTTTCGTGGATTGGAAATGGAATTCTTTATTTTGTCATTTACTTCTCTGAATTCAGGGCCAATGTCAAGGGCCTCTGGCTGACCAGATTTTAAGACAATTGCAAATTAGGAGCAGTCATGGAATCCCCCCAATGACACTAACGTTCTCCAGGAAGGGCTGGTACAGACAAACAACTTGTGTCATAGCCATGGACTAAAACTAAATGCCTAGAAATGCATAGTATCCTTTGGGAATTTGTCCACCCCTGGTAACTATCATATAGACAAAATATCCCTAAGAGTTGACCCAGTAGTCAGGGACTTGAGGACATACACACAGACAATAATCTAGTCATTGACCATCATGCATCTACAGTAGTGAGAAAATCATTCTGTGTTGTGCAACTGATAAAGTTATGTTATCTAGGTCCAAGGAGATCATTGTTTTACTGTATTCAGCATTCATCACACCTATTAGTATAATGCCCCCTTTCATATGTATCTAACCAGGTGGATCCAACAATTGGAATGTCCAAAAAATAAAAAATACAGGGCATAAGTAACATGTTCTGTGCAGACCATCTCAAAGCCCTATCCCTAAATTCTGTCTCCTACAAATATTCAGGGGAGGTGCATCATGGACCCCACCATGGCCCTCTTGTATATCTATAAAACAAACAGAACAAGAATTACCCTGTCTAAAGACTTAAACCTTGCCAGTTATATAAATAGGATCTTCTGGAGAAACAGGTATGTATGGCAGAGACTACCCCTTCTCTGAAACATTCTACCACTCATATGAAGCAGTGGTCCTCCCTAACCCAATTCAAGTGTAGCTTAGACAGGGAGCAGTTAATTCATCCCTAGTTTGGTGCTTATGTCTGTAATAGACACAGGCTGCCTGTAAATGTTTCATATTCCAGGTCCCTGCTTGTAAATGTTTCATCTCCCAAGCCCCTGCTTACACTTATCAAGGGAACCAGAACTTGTCAGAGATTTGGGATGCATGGCTTTGATTAAAAAAGCATTAGTAGATGACAAAGTAGTACATACCTATTACATACTCTACATAATCCATCCCATTTTTGTTTATATTTCATTTCTGCTTTAACAGATAATTTTTTGCCAATCTCCACAAAACCTATATATTTCTCAAACATTAAATATTTTCTGTCTAGCCCTTATTTCTTAATAATCTCATTTTTATCTTCCCATAAGATTCTCATACCATTTTATTAAATTTAAATATTCATTATAGGTTCATAGGAGGTTACTAGGTTACTGGCCCTAGGGCCTTTATAAGCCTAGCCTAATTATGCCCTTATTCCCTTATTGACCAAGTTGCATAGTCTATATTTGAAGATGATCACAGCACCACCTGCCCTTATCTAAGAGAGACAAGGGTGACACCACCAGAGTAAATTTATGGTCTCCCATCCAGTTGTCTGTTATGCTTAAATAGGGTCATTGAGGAGATTTTTTTACATGAATTGGGAGTTTGTTCCAGAGGAGTTGCAATCTCTGGAGACTTGTATGTCTCTCCAGCATATCCTGTCAATGTTGCAGGCTAGGTTAAGATCCCTAGTGCGAGTGAATTTTGTTCCATTTGACTTGCAGATGTGCAGCATTTCCATTAGGGCAGGATCCGAGACTGCTTTGTAAGCCAGGCACAAGTTGCCTCTTAGCAGCTTATAAGATACAGAGTACAGTGACAAGGGCCTTCAGTCTATCAATGTACGTCATGTGTTAAAAGTGCTGACTTTTCTTGGTGAGAAACCTCTGTGGTCTTTCCAGCTGCTGCAGGTGACTGGTGAGGTACATACGGAAGGGAGCATTGTACTCCCTTAGTGGTCTGATGAGGGATGAGTACAGGTGAGTTATAACATCCTTAGCTCTGGATGTCAGGATGCAAAGCTCTTGCTTATGAAATGTGCCATGAAGAAGGCCTTCCTTACCATTGTGGACATATGGTGATTGAAGTTAAGGTTGCTATCAATGTGTATTCCCAAATATCATACCACAGAGTTTGAGCTAAGTGAGGTACTGTTAATATTGTAATTTTCAGGGACTCCATTTTACCGAAAGGGATGATCCCACATTGTTTTGCATTTAGCTCAAATCCGTGGCTTTGGCACTGATCATTTGTATGTGTAAGCCCTTTTTGTAGTATGGCAACATTGTTGGGGGACTCAATGACTGCACCCAGTTTGCAGTCATTGGTGAACTTGGTAAGATGCAGGCCAGCTATTTTCACCAGGACTTCTAAGAAATAGATTCCACACAGAAGGGGGCCCAACACAGATCCTTGTAGTACACCACTGGTAACTGGTCTGCTGGTAGAGGTGGAATCCCCAGCTTTGACTGTATGCATTCTGTTGGTGAACCAGTTGGCTACACATCTAGTGACATATGGGATAATTCCCAGCTGGGTCAGTTTTTTAGTGATGCATGAGTGGGGAATTGGATTTAAAGCCTTGGCTAAGTCAAGATAGGCTGTTTGTACTGTTTTGCCTTTGTCCAGGGCTTTGGCAACATTCTTGAAGTCATCAACCAAGTTTAATAAGCATGATCTACCTTTAACAAAGCCAAAATGGGTCGGGTCCAAGAGTTTGAAGGTCATCTATGTCTTTGCTGATAAGGTCCATAATGATTCTTTCCATTGCCTTGCAGATAAAGCTGGTTAGGCTTATAGGTCTACAGTTCCTGGGGTCGGCTGATGGACCCGCTTTGTGCAAGGGAATTACTGTTGCTCTTTTCCACTCTGCTGGGATAAAACCAGTACTTAGACTGTGGTTGATGAGAATGCCAAGTGATTCCAAGATGTCTTGTTTTAGACCATTTAGTAGGCAGCTTGGGATGTTATCTGGTCCCATAGAGGCTGTTTTTTGCCATGGAGAGGGTGGTTTTGACTTACTTGTTTGGTGATGCTAAGTAGAGGACCTGTGATAGGTATACTTTGGAGTATGTCTGGTGGGGACATGGGGTGACGTTTGCAACAAATCTGTCTGCTAGCAGGTTGGCTATGTCCTCAGAGTCAGTATGAGTGGTACCATCCACTACTAGCTCAGTGCAAAGCTGGGCCTTCCCTTTTAGATTTCTGATGTAGCTAAATAATGGCTTTTGATTATCTTTAGCTAGGGATGCTAGTTTATTTTTGTAATTGGTTTTAGAGGACTTTACAAGATATCTAATTTGCTTGTTCAAGCTGTGGAGTGTCTTTCCACTTCTGAGTCAGTTCCTCCTTGTTCTTGAACAATAGTTTCTTCCTCTTGCTGTATAACGTATTTGTGCATGATGTCCACCAGGGTGGCTTTTTTTTGTTTAATTGTTTTTGTGAGGGTTTTGATCTTTTCAGGTACAGCTGAGTCTATATATTTGTATAGGTGTTTATACAGGGCATTTGTGTACACCTCTATATAGGAGTCATTGTTGACAGTGGTTGCAGGGGGTTTGAAATTACTTATGCCATCGCTTAGGAGACTATAGTTTGCTTTGGAGAATCTTTTCATCCTTTTTGCTCTTGGGAGGGGGTTAGGTATGATCATTATTTCGAACAAGACTGATTTATGATCAGACCTTACCAGAGAGGCAACACAGGGGGTAGTGCAGAGATCCCCTCTGTTGTTGAGGACTAAGTCTAGAACATTTGAGCCCCTTGTGAGGGTGAAGACTATCTGTTCCAGAGCATTTGTATTAAAGTCCAGGAACCTCAGGGCGAGCATATTTGTGCTCATATGACTTCCAATCAATGGAAGGATAGTTGTAATCCTTGAACCCCTTCCTTACCAAGCTATACCTCATTCCACACATTCCATCCCCAAAATGAGGTCGGGAAGACTAAGGGTGGTGGAGTTTCTATTTTCATTAAAGACAAGCACACCTCCAAACTGGTTTGACAGCATGATGCACTAGAACTTCTCCAGGTGCAATTGACAATTGCAAAGACACCCATCCAGGTTATAGCCAGCTATAGTCCCCCCTTCATGACTCAGGGCACCCACTCCTCCTACCTGGACCTATTTGAGTCTATCAAGGTACCCCCTAACACCCTGATCCTTGGTGACTTCAACTACCCTACCATAAACTGGGTAAACTATTCTTACTCTAATGCACTCACTATAAGAAACAACCACACACCGGAGCTGAAAGCTGCTGAAATGTAATGTCTTCTGCTACCTCAGCTACACAAGCCTTCAAAGGAATAAATTCACAACATTCAGCAGTACCTTTTATAACAACATTAATTAAACAATTAATCAATTAACTGTTTCTTAAAAATATATTTAAAGAACCATGGTAAAATACATTTTCATACATGAACATTATAGACTTAAATTCATTTCTAAATTCAGACCCCTAGGGGCAAGTGTACCAAAATTCAGTATAAATCTACTCTCCAAATTTAACAAATTTTGAACATAATTACCAATCCTTCCGCAATCAGGTTTGGCCAAAACACAGAAAAAAAAAGATTCAGTAACACCCCCATGTACTTTATGAAAGTGGTCAGAAATAGGGTTATCCAACCTACAATTCCTAACGTCCCCTAAATGTTCAAGAATACGTGTTTTCACTTTGTGTATAGTTTGACCAATGTACCATCTTGGGGGTGTACAACCACAACCCATGATGTATCCTACCCCACAAGATAAGCAGTTAAATCTATCTATAGCCACATACCTAACACCATTCACCACAGTGCCAGACATATTCTTGACTTTTGGGCATACTTTGCACTTCCCACAACTGAACATACCCACATTATTACCCTTAGAGCTGATGTTATATCTCAAACTGAGTAGTTCTTTCAAATTTGAGAACCTACCATATGAAAAGGTCACTTTTTTGGGGAACAAATGGCCTACTTCATCATTAAAACAAACAATAGGCCATAAACTATCCACCACCCTTTTCAAGATTTCACAAAATGGGGAAAATTTGGTCACAAAAATTTTTTTTTATCATCATGATGATTACTCATCACAGATCTAAAAGATCTTCGAGCATGATCAAAATCACCCTGACCAATATTCTTTCTTAGCTTACTTTTAGCTCTCTCAATAGAGATCTCAGGATACCCTGAGCAATTAGTCTTTCCTTAATATCACAAAATTCCTGTTTCAAAAGATAATTCTCAGAGGTATGTTCAAGAATCCGCTTAAACTTGCCAAAGGGAAGTGCCTCAAGTAAATGAGGTGGATGTGCCCTACTAGCATACAAAAAATTGTTCGTGGCCATCTTTTCTCTAAATGGTTTATACTGAACTTTGTTATAAATATCTATGTATAACTCTATATCCAAAAATTGAATGATACTCTTGTTCATATCAAATGTGAATTCCAAACCAAAAATATTTTGATTTAGTAAATAAACAAATTTACCAAACTCAAAAATATCACCTCTGCATACAAAAATCAGATTGTCTATATATCTACGATACAAGATTACTGATTTGCAGAAAAATTCTAGAGTATACATAAATGTTGTTTCAAAATAAGACATAAACAGAATGGCATACATTCTCCCCCATTGCTGTGCCTTCTTTTTGTAAAAAAAAACGTTCTTATCAAAAAGGAAGTAATTATGAGTAAGAGCAAATTCAAGCAGTAATATCAAGAAGGATGAACGCAGTCCTTCCCCCCAAATTTTGCCAACTGCTTCTAAGCCCCAACGGGTCTTGATACTAGTACAAAGAGCTTTTATGTCAACTGTAGCCCAGTAAAAGTCTTCACCCCATTCCATGTTTTTCACTAATTTACATAGGTCATTTGTATTGCAAATGTGTGAAGTGACATTTACCAATTCTTTCTTCAAAAGACTATCTAACAAAATCCCAACGTGTTCCAAAAAACAACCACAACTGGAAAAAAACTGGTCGACCAGGAGTGTTTGACATATTTTTATGAATCTTGGGAAGTGCATAAAAAGGGGTCTTTTGGGGAAACTATATGCAAATTCTTCACATCTTTGTTAGATTTTTTTTAGTTTATATTTTAACATTATATTTTACATTTCATAATGTCATATTATATATATAGATTTTCTATAATGGATTTCTACATTAAGACCATTATGTAATATATATTTTTTTCTTATAGATAGATTTGTCAAATGACCCATAAGTTTGTTTGAAATATATTTTTTTGTATTTTTTAGTATGTATATTAATATGTGTGATTTGTTAGGCTGCTTTTTCCATAGATACTCTTATTATAAAAAACCTTTTTATAGCTATACAACAGTTTTTTTAACAAACAAAATGAATAACATCATATTATTTGCACTGTGTTCTTTCCTTAACTGGGGATCTTATCAATTACTTTCCTATGTCTCTCACTTGTTTGTTTTTATATGTGAGAGACTCATAGACATACATCACTTCTATATGTAGTTATTTTATTAGATCTAAACTATATGTTTTTTACCCATATAGTTTGGTGATTGTCTCTTATATATATGTTTCATGCTATATTGGGTCACTGAAGTTCAACAACATTAATTATTTTTGCATTGCAATACAACATTTTATATATGAATGGCATTAAAGTAACTTTATGAATTGCCTATTATCAATTTTAAAAGCTTTCTTTAAATGAAATATGAGATTTTTATGAATATTACATCAATAATGCAATATTATTATATTATTTAGCGATTTATTACATTTTTTAATTCTATTCTATAATATTCACTTATCCATGTTTAATCATAGTGCCGAATGTCGCGCTATTGTTTTGTATGCATACATTGTATATATTAGAATTAAACATTGTTATTATAGCGTGACTTAACTAATTGGTTGTTTAACAAAGTATTGCAAAGATGTTAAACAAGGCGAATATTTTGGATGATGGGATTTTTATTATTTTTCATTATTTTTATTTTTATTAACAGTGTTGAGTACGATTGAATGTTACAGTTTAACTTCTCTTGATTGGTTTTGATTATGCGGTTTTAAGCTAGGTCTTGCGTATACATTTGTCAGCTTATGCGCGTCATGTGCTTGATGCAAGCCTGAAGCGTTGCTTATTATTGCTTGTACAGTGAACATTTTGCACTCAGAGAGGTTTTAAATAGTGTCTAATTCATTTGATTACTTTATATTTTTATATAAACAGTAAGAGCACTTTATATATTCGAGCACTTGGAGCACTTTAAGTTGTTAATTAATTAATTGATTATTTGATTGTTTGGCTTGCCCACCAAATTTTGTATAAAAATGTGTTTCCTTTTACTTATAACTGAATCTGAAGAAGCGTAGTTCCACTACGCGAAAGCGCTCATTTCTTGGTTTTGTAATAAAAGACATTTTTCGTGCTACAAACGGAGGTGTTCATTTGTGGTGATTCCTTCTGTATCTGCTGCCATCTTTGTGAGATTAAAAAACAGTCTCTCACCCCTTTCTAGTAATTCCAAAAAAGCTTCATTAAACTCAGAGACTGGATTGCAAGATAACTCACTATAAATCCGTTCATCAGATAACAGATCAAAAACTATTTTACAATAGTGAAGTTTCCCCATAATCACCTAATTCCCCCCTTTATCATCCTGGGAGAACACATAATTATTAGTAGCACATCTCCTCTCTTTAATAGCTAACCATTCTAATTTGTCCAAGTTGAACTTTTTATGTTGTTTCATAAATTCACCATATTCAAATTCAACTTTTTTACACAATGCATTTTCAAAAATGACCAATGAAAAGGATTTTTTAGGCGGGTTAAATTTACTTTTACTAGGCAAAGTAGGTACACATAGTATACCATAACCAGTATAAAAATGAATTTCAACAGAATCAGCAAAATCCATATTATCAAATTAATTTTCAAGACTTTCACAGTCATATATAGATAACTCCAATGCACTCACCCAATGATTACTTGATTTCATCAATTCTAATGAGCTAGACCAGCTTGTCTCGTCCCCCACAAGGGGAGATAACATTCTAGACTTGGTTCTCACCAACATGGGTGACTGCTGCACCACTTTGTTTGTGTTTGTGTCTTTTTGCTTTTCCCGGTTAGGGGTCGCCACAGCGGAACTCCGGTCCGCTAATGATTGGTAGTTGATTTTTTACGTACCGGCTTGCCAGGCCTGATGCACAACCTTCAATGAAGGTACGTCCATTCATGCATGTCTCCACGCAGAAGATGCTCTAGCTGAGAATTGAACTGGACAGCGTCTTACTGTGAGGCGACAATGCTACCGCAGCACCACCACCGCAGTTGGGTGACTGCTGCACCACCACCATAGCAAATTCTTTCCTAGTAAGATCAGACCATTGGTTTGTCTCATTCGAAGTGTCTATCCTTTCCAACCCCCCCCCCCCCCCAGCTGTAACCAGGCTAAAAAAACTTCTCAAAAACTGACTACAACCTTTTAAGGGAGAGTATCAGTAGCTTCACACCACCAGCCCCCTCAGGGGATGCAGACAAATATGCTGAACAGTATGCCAGTCCAGTATACAAGCACCTGTACAACTGCATGGACTCAGCCATACCCAACAGAACTAAAACCTGCTCCTCAAGGAAACACAAACCTATGTGGTAGACATTGTCTATCAACAGGCTTTACCACAAAAGGAAGAAACTATTGTCCAAGGGTAAAAAGGCACAAATTCCCAATTGGAAAAACTCCTTCCTTAGCCTCAACAAGCAAATTATGTCACTAGTGAAAACCTCCAAAGCCAATCATGAATTGCAACTAGCCTCCGAAACAAAGGCTAATCACAAAGCCTTTTTCAGTTACATCAGAAACCTCCATGGCAAATCCCAGGCTTGTTTTTTTTTTTTTTTTTTTTTAAACAATTTTATTGATTTTGATTATAACAAACTTATAAGCAGTCACATAGAATTGTATAAGATAATATCAATGACAAATTTAAGAATTAATAACATACATTTATCACATTAAAATATGAATATAAAATTAATAAAATCATATAAACTAAAGTATATACAAAGACATCAGTATTTATACTTTAGAATACACTGTAATCCTCAGTGTGTAGCTTATTTCACAGATGAAAAGAGGGAAGTCAATTACATTTATGAAGGAGGTTCATTCTTTTCCAACAAATTTTGCAAATTAACCCACAGATGACATTCATATGTCTTTCTAGTTGTTCTAGAAATTGTGTTTTTTATCTGTAGATGACATATATCTTTTAATGTATTAGTAAACTCAGAAAATGTAGGAGGATATTTTGCGATCCAATTTTTCATTATGTTTTTTCTAGCCACTGCCAATATGGTCCATAGTAATGAATATTTTATTTTTCTAACACATTGCGGAATAGGCATATTAAATATAACCAAAGATTTATTCAATATGAAATTATCTGAAAAAAGTGCTTGTAAAAATTCATTTATATTATTCCAAAAGGTGTTTAAACAGGCTTTACCACAAAAGGAAGAAACTATTATCCAAGGGTAAAAAGGCACACATTCCCAATTGGAAAAACTCCCTCCTTAGCCTCAACAAGCAAATTATGTCACTAGTGAAAACCTCCAAAGCCAATCATGAATTGCAACTAGCCTCCGAAACAAAGGCTAATCACAAAGCCTTTTTCAGTTACATCAGAAACCTCCATGGCAAATCCCAGGCTTGTTTTTTTTTTTTTTTTTAAACAATTTTATTGATTTTGATTATAACAAACTTATAAGCAGTCACATAGAATTGTATAAGATAATATCAATGACAAATTTAAGAATTAATAACATACATTTATCACATTAAAATATGAATATAAAATTAATAAAATCATATAAACTAAAGTATATACAAAGACATCAGTATTTATACTTTAGAATACACTGTAATCCTCAGTGTGTAGCTTATTTCACAGATGAAAAGAGGGAAGTCAATTACATTTATGAAGGAGGTTCATTCTTTTCCAACAAATTTTGCAAATTAACCCACAGATGACATTCATATGTCTTTCTAGTTGTTCTAGAAATTGTGTTTTTTATCTGTAGATGACATATATCTTTTAATGTATTAGTAAACTCAGAAAATGTAGGAGGATATTTTGCGATCCAATTTTTCATTATGTTTTTTCTAGCCACTGCCAATATGGTCCATAGTAATGAATATTTTATTTTTCTAACACATTGCGGAATAGGCATATTAAATATAACCAAAGATTTATTCAATATGAAATTATCTGAAAAAAGTGCTTGTAAAAATTCATTTATATTATTCCAAAAGGTGTTTAAAGTAGGACAATCAAAAAACATATGAGCCCAGTTAATATCTACACTAAAGTTACATCTATTACAAATGTTTTGTTTATTCTTGATTTTATCTATTAATTGTGGTGTGTAAAAAGATCTGTTCATAAATCTCCAAGTATATATTTTCCATTTCAAAGAAAAAGCTGTTTTCCCTGTTGATTGTAATACATTAGCCTTGTCTTGCTCACTTAGGAGATTATTGTTAATTGAGCTATAGTAGTTCCAGTAGTTATGTAGACAGCAAAATGTTTCTTCTCTCAAAACTCTGTAAATAAAGGAGAGATTACCTGAATAAGTGTGTTTACGTAATAGAATGGATTGAAAAAAATGTAGTAATATCTTAGTGTCATGTTTATTAGTTGATGAAATGAATTCTAATTTATTGTCAAGATATGCTATCAGTGTTTGTATATCTAACCATATTGATTTATCAAGTCCATATTCCTGTATAATATGATTGACTGATTTGGTCTTGTATTCAGATGTTAATTGAACCAAGATTTGAGTTCATTATTTTTCAATAAGGTAATCTTATTAAAATCTGAGGTTAAAAACATCTCTTGTGTGAAAGCTATGAAGAATAATAAGAAAAAACAATTTTTGTATTTAATATGTTTATATATGAAATTTCTAAAGTTAATTATAATAGTGTGCATGTAACTGGCAGTATGATTAGGATTAATATGAGTGACAAAATAATATTTTAAAATCCATATAATAGGAGTACTTATAATTTCTAATTGATTAATTGATATGTTGAAGGTCTCGTTATAAGCTGCATAGCAGATAATACCCAGAAAGATTTCCATTTAGCTGAATAAGTAATATCTCAAAGCTGTGAAATTATTCTAATTATAGAGGAGAATGAGTAAAGATTTAGCTCTGGAAATGCTATCCCACCATTATTACAACTATTAATGTGCTGATTAATTGTGATTTTTTTTTTTTTTTTTGGGGGGGGCAAAATAATCTTAAAATCAGAGTGTTTCATTCATTAATAAACTTTTTTGAAAGCAGAATTTGAATAGATTGTATAATGTATAAAAGTTTGGGTAAAATTATTATTTTTATAATAGTCTTTCTTCAGTAGTGAATAGTATTATATTCCAATTTGAAAATAAATCTTGACTATTTTGCAAGCATTTGTTATAATTTAATTGTATTATTGATTTTATATCTTTGGCAAGAATAATTCCAAGATAAGTAATATGATCTGTATTAGGGATACCATGAGTATAGTCCTTAATTTTTTTTTTTTTATTATTAGGGTATATGGGTAAGATTTTGGTTTTATTGTCATTAAATGATAAACCAGACATCATTTGAAAAATTTTGATCGATTCAAAAAGTGACAGAAATGAGGAGTCATTTCCTCTTGTGGTAAAAAATATATCATCTGCAAACAATTGAATCTTAGCTATTATGTCTTTATCTGTCTCCAAGCCCTCTATATTTTTTATTATTCCTTATTTCATTTGCCCAAGGTTCTATAATCAGAGTAAACAATAGAGGTAAGAGGGGGCATCCTTGGTTGGTACCTTCTATGATAGGGATTTTATTTGAAATATATGACCCTATTTTGATATATGAAAAAGTTTCTTCATATAATTGTTTTAGAAGGTTAAAGTTATGAGAGAAATGTAGGCACTCCAAAAGAATAAACAAATAATTCCAATTAATTGAATCAAAACTGGCATTTATGTCAAGACTAATTAATGTTAAAAATCTAATACAAAGATGGAATAAATTCTTCTTTTCAATGGAAGAAAGGCTTTATATAATTAAAATGATCATATTTCCAAAAATTCTTTATGTCATACAAGCCTGTTCTTTGCCACCAGCTAAATCGCACCTAAAACAATTAAATGATTTAATGGTAAGATTCCTATGGTATCCAAAAAAACCTAGGATAGCTATAAAGTATCACCTAGATGATTGGGATAAAGGTGGCATAGGTTTACCAGACATAGAAATATATTAGCATTCATCCATTATTAAAACAATATCATTATGGCTAAATACAAAATATACATCAAAATGGAAGCTAGTTCATGAGAGAATCTGGAGGATTTGTAGTAGCAAATAAGTATACAGATTTCATACCAAACAATTTTCTATGGCTGATGAAGGAATATATGATGATACATAAGAATAAAAATGTAAGTTCCAAATACATTACTTATACATTAAAAATTTTCCAAAATATTATTTATAGCAATCCTGATATTAAAGCATGGTCATTTCTTTTATATCCAGTAGCGTACACACAAGGTAATATAATAACATTTAATATGGAAGTAGTCAACATGCTTAAAGAAAAAGGATTAATATATTGGCATCAATTGCTAAACTCTGGAAAACCTCTGACAATAGACCAGATTAAATAGAAATTAAATATGAAAGATAGTTCGTGGTTACATGTACAAGAATTAAGACAGTATATATTAAGCAAACAAGAAACAATGCAACCATCAATAAGACAAAATGTTCCTAACCTTATAGAACATATATTACTAACGAATCAACCCATTACTGGAAAGGGATACTTATCATCTATTTATAAAACAAACAAAAAATAAAAATGCATAATAATGACAAAATATGGAATTATTATAGATCAGTTAATGGACATGTGCCAAATGACAGAGATAAAAAAACGAATTCTTCTCTCTCCAAAGCAGACATCACTTTCATTACATTGGAGACTTTTTACATGGCAATTCATACACAGATCTTATGTAACCCTTCATAAAATGGAACTTATGTTTAAGAAAAATATTGGCTGCTGGAGATGTGATTTATCAATAAAGGTAGACTGGCAACATATGTTCTACAAATGCCATTTCATTAAACCATATTGGGATAAATAAATTATTTTCTGCAAATGGTATTCAATGATAAATTCCACATTTCCAAATCTATTATTTTGTTTAATGCACCTGTACCCGACTGTGTGCCAAGAACAAAATATGTAATATTATGGACTCTCCTAGCTATTGCAAAGAAGAACATTACATCAAACTGGAAATCCAAAGCTTCTCCAACTTTTAAGCAATTCATGAATATGGTGTCAGCAGTATCGCAACTGGAAATGAACACTATTAAAGGAAGAACTGAAAGAACTACATCAGTATACGTAGCATGGCAAAAAGTAACTGAAATACTGGAGAATAATGACTGCAGTAGGTTATAATCAGGAAACAATTGTATAGAAAGTCAATTATATGTCAACAATAAACACCCTTGTAAATACTTTATTTTGGTTTCAATGTTTGATATCTGTTTAGAGGTTTTAGCCTACCTTTATAAATAATTTGTAAATACTTCATTGTCATAAATAACCTGCATTCATGTTTTCTTGTTTTTGGAAATGAATAAAAATATTTAAAAAAAAAAAAAGACTAATTAATGTTAAGCTCCTCTTTTAACTTGGAGAGAAGTCAGTAATGGCTAGGGTTCATTTTATATTATCAAAGGTACTTCTATTAGACACAAATCCTGTCTGGTCTTCATCTATTAACTGGGTAAGAATCTTTTAGTCTTTCTGAGAATATGTTCATAAAAATCTTACAATAAATATTCAGTAAGGATATTGGTCTGCAAGAGGAACAGTATTTTGGGTCTTTATTTGATTTTAGTATAAGGGATATGAATGTATATTTCCATGTTGGGGGTATATTATTATTATTATTCTGGGCAACATTATATACATTGTGCAGTACAGTAATAGCCATTTGGGCATGACTTTATATATTTCTGAAATGATTCCATCATTTCCTGGTGCTTTATTAGGTTTAAGCTTATTGATTTGATTTTGTATGTCTGATAAAGTAATTTGCTTATCAATAACTTTTATTTGTTTGTTTAGTTTATTATATATGTATTAATAAATTTTCTTATATTGTCTTCTGACTCTATTTGTGTGTAGATTGATTGATTTCATGAAAATGACATCTAAACTCTTCTAATATATTTTGAATACTGTGTACCTCTCTTTTCTTTCTCGTAGAGTGTATTTCTTTAATATAATTATATTTATTTAATCGTTTGGTCTTATTCTTAAGGTTTGATAAATGTTTAGTATTTACTGAATAGGCAAAAAATTTATATTTTTCTAATGTTATCATAGTCTTATGATGAAGAATAGATCTATATTCTTCATTTAATTTGTATATCTCATCTCTTATATTTTTAGAGGAAAGATTATCTTTATTTTGATGCATCATGAGTCCAGATTATCCTGTATTGTTCTTGTGTTTTTATCCTAAACTTTCATCTTATTGTGATACCATTTGTTAATTTGTCCATACAAGTATGCTTTTAAAGCATCCCAAATAAATATATCTTGAGTGTCAGAAGTTGAATTTATATTTATAAAGTTTTGTGTCTCTTCTTTTAAAAATGATTGAAAATCTTTAAGCTGTATAAGATATGCCGGGATTCTTTTAATTTGAACATTAGGAGTATTAATAATATTAAGTTCAAATAGAATAGTATTATGATCAGAAATCGGGATGATATGATTCTACTGTTAACCAGATTATTAATTATCTGTGTAGAAAGTAATATTCTATCAATTCTAGAATATGTTTTGTGTCTATTAGAATAGAAAGTGTATTGTAATGAATTATGGTCCACAAAATGATATATATCTTTAAGTAGATAGATGTCTAGGAATTGTATTAGTTGTTTAGCTTGTGGTGTAATTTTTCTTTTGCCTGAAGTGGTTGTATCTTTTGGGTCTAGGATACAATTGAAGTCTCCTGCCATAATAATATGGCCCTCAAATAAAGATATTATTTGATTTAAGATGTGTCTGATAGTGTTAGTACCAATACCGGGTATCCAATAATTGTTTATTAATGTATACAATTTCTTGCCCATTTCTACTATAGCCAAACAAAGTAAGCCTTTATTATCCTGATATGGTTTAATTATTCTGGGTAGAGGAGATGCTTTATTCCACAATATTGCTACACCTCTTTTCTTTTTTGTACACTCTGAACTTATAATAATTGTATATTTATTTGTATCTAAGAATTTAATAGTATCTTTCCTTAAATGAGTTTCTTGTAAAAATATTATATTAGGTTTATGAAAGGCTAGATATTTCATAGGTTCATAGGTAGGTACTAGGCTATTAGCCCTAGGGCCTATATAAGCCTAGACAAAAAGGTACCCTGGCTTTCGCCACCCAAGAAAATTATTTTCCTGTGCTCCTGTCGAGCAGAGCCACAGAAGTGATTCCTGGGGTGAATTTCCTATTTCCCATCCAATCATCAAGATTTTTCTTGACGAGTGCTAATGAGGAGCTCGGTTTGACAAAGATAAGTAGTCTGTTCAAGAGTATGGGAAGTCTGTGGGACAGGAATCTATCCCTCCAGCATGTTCTGTTTATTGTGGTGATAAGGTTTAGGTCCCTAGAGCGTGTAGCTCAGAGGGATTGGGATTTCTTTAAGTGGAGCATGTCCAACAGCTCTGGGTTTGACATAGCTTTGTATGTTAGGCAGAGATTGCCTCTGAGTAGGCGATATGTGACGGAGTAAAGCTGGAGTTTTTTGAGACGGTCTGCGTAGGGCATCTGTTTGAGGCCAGTAAGCCTCCTTGTGAGGTATTTCTTTGGCCTTTCCAGTTGTTATAGATGTCTTGTGAGGTACACATCAAACGGGGCGTTGTACTCTATAATAGGTCTAATGAGTGATGAGTAGTGGGGAACAATGACCTCTTTTTTTCTGGATGAGAAACCTTTTGTGATGAGGTGAGCCACATAGAAGGATTTCCTGACCACTGTGGTGATGTGATTATCAAAGGAGAGACTACTGTCCACTTGTGTCCCAAGGTCTCTTATCACACTTTTGGCATTAAGTAGACTACCACTTATGTGGTAGTTCATGGGTGCAGAGTTTTTACCAAAGAGGATGATAATATACTTTTTGGCATTGAGCTTGAGGGCATGGCTTTGACACCAGGCATCTGTCTCAGTGAGGCCCTTTTTGTAGTATGTCCATATTGTTAGGAGTTTCGATTATGGCTCCTAGTTTGCAGTCATCTGCAAACTTTGTTAGCCAAAGACCTTCTGTGTTAGCCTGTACTTCAGAGAAGTCGATACCAAACAGGAGAGGACCCAGGACTGAACCATGTGCTATTCCACTTGTTACTGGTCTGAAGTCGGATTTGGAGTCTGCTACTTTCACAGTGTGGGTTCCATCCATGTGCCAGTTGGCAACCCATCTTGTGGCATAGGGATTTATACCTAGTTTAGTGAGCTTATCTATAATTCCAGAGTGGGGGATGGTCCCGAAAGCCTTGGTGAGATCTAGATAAGCTGGGTGAACCACCTTACCCTCCTCTATGGCTTTGGTGACTGCTTCAAAGAAGTCAATCAGGTTTAGGAGACATGATCTTCCTTTTACAAACCCGAACTGGGTAGGGTCCAGAGTTTGGAGATTACCAATGTCTTTGTTTATGTGTTCCATGATGATACGTTCCATGGCCATGTAGACCAGGCTCGTCAGCCTAATAGGGTGGTAGTTCCCGGGGTCCATCGTGGTTCCCCTTTGTGGAGTGGGATAACTGTTGTGGTGTGCCATTCACTGGGCACAAAGCCTGAGGTGAGGCTATGATTGAACATGGTACTTAGGTAGGGTGTCAGTTCATTCTGTAGTTCATGTAGAATGCTGCCTGGGATATTGTCAGGTCCCATGGATGCTGTGTTCTTGGCTTTGGAGACTGTATTTTTTACCTGTGCAGCCGTGATTACAGGAACTTTGTATTCTTTCGGTATAGAGATTGGCCCTCTAGGGGGTGACAGGGGTGTAAAGTTAGCACTGAACCTATCTGCCAGGATGTTGGCAATATCAGTTGGTTCTGTATATTTAGTGCCATTGTGCTGTAACTCAGAGCAGATCTGAGTGTTGCCATTGAAATTCTTGACATAGCTATAGAATGCTTTGTGGTTGTCTTTAGAGTCAGTGGCAATTTTGTTTTCGTAACTAGCTTTGGAGGATTTTATGAGGGATCTCAGCTTCTTACTGAGGTTGACCAGGGAGTTCCTCCAGTCATGGGATTTTACTCTTTTTAGCAACAGCTTCTTTCTTCTGTTGTAGAGTTTGTTTATGGCAGAGGACCACCAGATTGGCTTCCTTTTTTTGGAGGATAGCATCTTGGTTCTATTAGGGATAGCATGATCTATGCACTTGTGTAAGTGCTTATAAAGTGCATTTGTGTAGGATTCAGCATTCATACCTCTATTGTCCATTTGCATGGGTGTCATGAGGTTTGCCACTTCTGTCTTAAGAAGTGTGAAGTTGGCTTTGGAAAATTTTTTACAGTGGTTTCCCTAATTGGGGGTGGGTGCAGGATATGGATGTCTAGGGTGATTATCTTGTGGTTGGATCTGACCAACAAGGAATTGACCTCTGGTGTGGAACACCAGTTGTCCATATTGCTAATGACCAGGTCTAGGATATTGCTGCCCCTGGTGGGGGGTGTGAATAAGTTGATCCAAGGCGTTGGAATTTATGAATTCCAGAAAACGTTGAGCAAAACAGTTGGTACATGAGTAGTTTTCCCAATTAATGGTGGGGTAGTTGAAATCTCCCATTATTAGGGTGTTGGGTTGTACTCTAATACTTTCCAGTGTATCAAGAAATGAGGAGTGGGAATCCTGGGGCATGGTGGGGGGGTCTGTAGCAAGCTACAATTTGGATTGAGATCTTGCCCAGAGTTAGTTGCTCTTGGATAATCTTGGATGCATTATGCTCTGCAACTAGCCTGAAGGTGTGGATATCCTTAATGGATATGGACATGCCTCAACCTTTAGTGCTTCATTCTAGGTTAGGTGGCCGAAAGGTGTGGTATGAATTATAGCCTGGTAATGCAGGGGTGCTCTCTGGAGCTTTGAAACAGGTCACTGTCACTGCACAGATGTCAGTGTTCTTCAATTTAAGGAGTGCCTAGAGTGAGTGCATTTTGAGGTTTAGACTTCTAGCATTGAGTAGCATTACCCTCAGATTTTGCTTGTTTGTACCTGTTATGGTGGTGAATTTGTCATTTGAACCACCTTACCTAAAAAAGGCATTATGGGGGTGGCAAGAGCCTTAGCCAGTATCTGGAATCCCAAGGGCGACAGGTGCAGGCCATCTCTGGCAAAGCATCGTGGTCTGTAAATCATGTCATCCCAGGCAGACAAATACTGGATCCTCTTAGAATGACACCAGAAGCTTAGCCAATTGTTGAAGTCAATCATTTTGTCCTTGTACTGTGGTATCATTCTGGGTGATGGCAGGATGCTACTCAGGGCTAGGGTCATACCTGCCTGGGCTACAAGATCGGAGAGCTCCTCCATGTCTCTTTTCATGTAGTCCAGGGAGGTACGTCTCAGATCATTCACACCAACAAGGACAATGACAGTGTCATATTTGTACTTGTTGTGGATTGACCTGAGTACATGCGTTATGTGGTGGATCCTGGCACCTGACAGGCAGATGACAGTAACTTTCTCCTTGTTTAGCCTGGTGAGTGGAACATCAGTGTGTCTGACTATAGAGTCACCTATGACTAGAATGTTGGGTACGTTGTTATGCCTTATGGGCTGTGGTTGAGTGGCACTGAGTTTGTGGGCTATGTGTCATTTTGGGTTGTGTTGGGGGTGGAGTTTGCTTGTGTTTCTGCTTTGGAGGTCCCTGATGCTTGGACAGTTTTTATTGAGAGCCTCCGCGAATGTAGGTGTGTGTTTTGTGTTTCTATGTGTGTGTTTTGGTGGTGTAGGTTTTGAGGGACTATGTGATGTGTGTGGCATGGTGCAAGTGTTTACCTTCTCCTCTTCACTGTCTAGTCCAGTCTTGGGTAAAGAGAGATTTGCTTCCAGTTTGGCTATATAAGTACATCTCTCACAGGTTGTAGTGTTGGGTGGTAGGAGGAGAAGATTGTCTGTGTACATGAGGCAATTGCTGCATTGCCCCAAGATGCCCAGATTCATCAGGTAGACAGGAGAAACCACCGGGAGCTGACCCTTAGACATGCCTGGATAGGTGCTTATTTATTAAGTACTAAAAACTGCTTTCAACTAAACAAGTGAGGAAAGTTGAGTGCTGTAGTAATTTCCAGCTTATTTAGTGCTTACAACGAGTTCTGAACAAGTGCTGAGTTTAAAGAAGCAGATTTGAGTGCTGAAACTAGAAAACTGGCTAGTTCTAAGAAACAAAATTAAGCTAGAAGGCTTCCCTCCAACACAGAAAGGCTGGCTTGGGGGCTCAGAAGCATAGAAACAGTCTAGACCACTTACAGGAAAGGCAGGAAACAAGCTTAATTTTTTTTTTCCCAGATGCTCTCTTTGTACACACTAGGAGTGCCTGAAATCAGAATATGATCTCACTGCACTCAGTTGAGTGAGCAATGAGATGGGCCCAGAAAGAGTATCCAAACACAAATTTACAAGAGGGGCGGGCAGTTTCAAAGCCACCAAGATTAACACCAAAACAAAACCAAGGAGGGTGAGTGGGGAACTAACTGAAAAAACAGACTGTGTGTGAGATCAGACAGATTCTGGCACCTGACAGGTAGCAGGCTATGACCTTCTTGTCAATCCTGATGAGGGAAACATCTGTGTCTCTCACTATGCAGTTGCCTATGACCAAGACATTTGGTTTTGAGGTGTTTTGCCTTAGGGGTTTATTGGCTGAGACACTGTTGTGTGTTTTATTATGTGTATTGGATTCGGTTGGGTGTGCAGTAGGTTTGTGCTTGGGAGGTCTCTAATCTTTAGGTAGACTTCTAGTGAGTATCTCCATGTATGTGGGTTTATGTATTGAGCTTGTTATGTGGAAGAGGTGAAGTGTTTATGCTGGCAACCTGTTTGATATATGGTTTGTTATGTGAGAAAATGGATTCCAAATTCATAGTATAGATTCATCTCTCACATGTTGTATTTGTTTTAGGAGTAATTGGTTGTCAGTACACATGAGGCAATTGCTACATTGCCTCAGGATGCCAAGTCAATCAGGCTGGCTGGAGAAATGGTGGGAAGCTGTCCATCCATTATGGCAGGTATATACTGTAGTAACCCGTGGGGAGTGGGCTAGGTGGACCAGGTTTTGCTATAAGAATAACAAAAAGCGGCTATTCCATGCAGAGCTAGGAGAAGAAAACTGCATTAATGCTTCACAATACACAATTTTCTATCCTGTAATTGTATAACAATGATCCTGTTTTTCTTTAATCAACTAATTTTCCCTTTTTTTGTTTTGTTTTTTTTTAACCTACAACTCACAGTTTTACCCACATTACTCATTTAATCATCTTTATTTTTTTAAGAAATGAAAAATAAATTAATGAAGCCATATACATAATGGGATTAATTAATCCAAGACCACCGTCTTTTTCTTCACAACAGAATACCCCACTCTTCACAGGATTTAATCTAGAACCCCCATATAAAAAAAAGATCTCCAGTGCCTAGTCGAAATGTTCACTAGTCAGTTCTAATACCATCTCATGTCTTCCTTGGAAGAGCCCATTGGGCTGGTAGAAATAGCCAAGTCAACAAAGTGCAAATGTGTAAGAATGTTAAAAATGTATTTCATTTACTTGTCTTAAGTTCATCTCAAAAGGTGTGGTCTATTTTCAGGGGTGTCCTGAGGTAATATTTTTTTTAAATAGCAAAAAACAAATGGACAGGACGCTAGCAAAATTGAATTATTCATCTTGATAAGTTCCATGGCATCTTTTAAACTCATCTGAGTTACCACCAACTCAAGTAGTTGAAGCAACAGTTTTGCATCATATCTAAAGGACTGCATAACAAGAGTGCAGACCCCCACCACCATCAATACATTAGTGTCAGTTCTGGAAAATGTTATGCACCTGTTGAACCCACAACATTACAATATTCTAGCTAAAAAGGTAACTTGGATATCAACTGAGTCACAGACACTAAATAGCATTGTGTCCTGGGAGTCACTAATAGCCTATTGTCTTTATAGTGTACACGTCACTGTAGCTGACTGGGCAGCAGCAGTCTTTCTGGAAGGTAGTACATATAACATGCACTATGAGAAATACAATTATTAGTATCTTATGGACCTGCCTCAGTGTCATGCTCATCCTGCACAGTAGAGAGAATAAGATGACAATGCTTACCGGTTCCTGTTAAAAAAGCAACATGCAGCATTTTGCAAATACTGAATGTATTCAGCATCTTAAACTCCATGTAATGCATTTTGCAGCCTTCCAGTTGTGAAGGGACTAGTCCATATACCCTGTTGATGCAAGGTGGTCTTACCAACTAAGCTTCTTAATCCAAACAGAGTTTCTTAAATTATGGGAAGATTTAACACACAACTGAAATTATAATGGCAGTAAGGCATGAAAATGTGAAGTGCCTTAAGGCTGTACATACAGTTAGGGCTTTTGTCTAGGCAAGATGACCCCTCTTCCAGGGACTGGTGTAATTCATGCTTCCTTTAGAGGGGAGGGTAGCAGAATACATACTACAAGCAATAGTAAACCAAAAACAGACCCTGCAGAATTCCACACCAAAGAAAGGAGGTCAGGTATTGATTCCACAAATAACAATACGTGTGTTGATAGACAAGGTCCAAACCATTTGAGAATAAATCTCAGAATGCAGTCCCCTCAGTGGTGGTTCATGATTCTTGCCATCATATGCTGTAGAGTAGTCAAAGAGGACACAGAATAGCAGTAATGACCCCCTTCCATTGAGGCTTCGTTAACCATTCTGTGGAAATAGTCTCATTTCCATGGTGAGTCCTCAATCTAAATTGATGTATGTTAGGAAGGATTTAAGCTACATATGCTACATTGTCTGTAAAATCACCAGTGAACTGACAGGATGGCTGAGTGGTCTAAGACACCAGACTCAAGATCTACACCTTCACTACTGTAGTAGGTATTCTGGTCTCCAAATGGAGGCAGAGGTTCAAATTCCACTTCTCATATTTGTTTAGATCACCCATACACTTGGGTCATTGAACTACAAGTTCCAGTATGGATCAGTCGTCATTGTCCATGTGGGTGTAAACAACCTGAGATGCACCTTCCCTGGCTATAGTAAGAGTGACATGATGGAGTTCTTGGACTGTGTGTCCCAGGCAAGTATGAGCCTAGCACTGATCAGCATTCTATCTTATCCACGGATGATGCCACTATTTGAATAGAAGATAATTGATTTGAATTATTGCCTTAATTTCTGGTGTCATTCAAAGGGAGTACAATATTTGTCAGCCTGGGAGGATATGTTTTACAGGCCATGCTACTTTGCCAAGGATGGTCTACACCTGTCCCCTCTAGGGTTTTGAATATTGCCTAAAACCTTTTCCACCCCATAGTGCTTTTTTTAGGCATTGCCAAACTGATAAATCTTCCAACATAGCAAAAACAACCCAAGAAAATCTAAAGGTGCTACTGCTCAATTGCATGAGTCTAAAAAGAATCTCCATACCCTCAGCCTCGAAAATGCAGATGTCCATGCAGTTACTAAGATATAGTTGAAGGCCACAGAAAGCACACTGGCAGTGCAGGACTATAATGCCTTCTGGATATTTAGACCGGTTACTGCACAGGAAGGGGCAAAAGGTGAAGATGTATCAATTTACATCACAAACAAGCAGATCTCAGTGCTGGTCAATAGGCTGTGCCATACCATTATAGGTCCCCCTCTATGAGAGAGAACACATAATGCATATGTAAACACTCCCCATTCAACTCAACACCATATTATGGGCAGCTTTAACTACCCACTATAAACTGTGAATCATACATGACCCCAAACGTATGTCCAGAGATTCCTGGGGTTTGTAAACACAAATGAGCTTGACCAGCTAGCCCATGCACCAAAATGGGGGAACTAGCTTCCTTGACCTGGTCCTCACAAACACTGGAGAATGTTACATTCCCCTGGTGTATTGTCCTCACTGGTCTGGTTGACCAGTAAAACTGTCTCCTTTGAAACAAAAAAAAAAAAACAGTTAAATCTGGAACTTTTAGTAATTATTCTAAAGAAAACTTCGTACATTTATGTGATCCTAGTAAAATTTCAAGCCCCCATCCAAATCCTGAGAACACTGCAGCTTATGTGGAATTTTTCAAAAATCCCTATAAAATCACGTTAAGGGCTGCATAGAGACAGCTGCTCCTATCTGGAGTAAGCCCAAGACAAACTATAAAAGCAATCGATCTTGGTGGAATCCTATCATCAATAGGTTGCATAATAAATGGAAGACAATCATGGCAAAAATTAAGTAGTACAGTACCCAGCAAGGTAAAAAGTCCTCATTAATCTCAATAAGTTAAATAGCAAAGGAGCTGTTGCAAGGAATAGAAGCCATTGTCAGAGATGGAAAAATAACATAGGAGTGCCATACCTTCATATGTGATTACTAGGCTAATGGCACAATAACTTTTACAAGAGTAGCCAATAATCCCCAGGATATGACAATATTATATTTAATACCCCAGATATGTGATGGGGTGGTATCAGGGTAGTGGGCCTTTGGTTGTTGGAGCCCTGAGTCATTTTAAAAACTGTCTCTATCCATAAGGGACACAAGCAGTAACTCAGGAGTGAATTTATGGCTCCTCATCCATTTATCCAAATTATTTTTGTAGAGAATGAGGGACAGCCTTTATTTGGTAAAAATGGGAAATTTATTCCATAGATGAGGTAGCCTTTGAGATATGAATCTGTCCCTCCAGCAAGTTCTGTTAGAATCACATCTAAGGTTCAAGTCCATGGAATGCGTAACCCTCATAACATTTCTTGCTAACTTTTAACGTTTTCATCGAGGATGGATGACAGAATACCTTGTTTCTCAGGCATAAGTCCCGTCTCAATAAACGATACAAGGCTGAGTAAAGGGATAGGGCCTTTAGTTGGTCTGCATAAGGCACGTGTCTTACGCTTTGTATTTTTTTAGTGAGAAACCTCTGGGGACACTCCAATTGGTGTAAGTGCCTGGTTAAGTACATGCAGAAGGGAGCATTGTAGTTGATTATGGGCCAGATATGGGCTGAGTACAATGTCACCTTGACTTAATGTGATCTTGATGCCATGCTTTTACTTATGCATTGAGATACACAGAAGAGCTCACTACTGTAGATACCTGGGGGTCAAAGTTTAGGTTATCTGTGTTCCCAGGTCCCTCACTACTAGGTCTACATTTAGAGGTGCTATCAATATAATGTGCAGAGATTTCAGATTTACTGAAGGGTATGATTATGCATTTTTTAGCATTTAGCCTCAGACCATGTTTTGACACCAGTCATTTGTCATTTTTAGGCCTATTTGTAGGATGCCAACATCATTTGAGGAGTCAAATATTGTTCCCAGCTTACAGTCTTCAGTGAAGTTGGTGAGCCAGAGGCCCACAACACTGGCCATGACTTCAGAGAAATATATACCAAACAGGAGAGGTCTCAAAATTGAGCGTTGTTGGACAGCGCTAGTAACAGGTTTCTTATCAGAAGTGGCAACGCGTGTCCTGTCGGTGAGCCAGTTGGCTATCCACCTGCTGAAGTAGTGGTTTGTGCCTATCTCAGTAAGTTTATCTATGATCACTCAAGTGAAGGATTGTTTAGAAAGCTTTGGCTAGGTCTAGTTAAATGGCATGCACCATTTTACCCTCATCAATGGCTCTGGTGACTTTCTTGAAGTCCACCAGATTGAGCAGTCCATAATAATTCTCTCCATGACCTTACAAATAAGACTTGTCAAGCTTCTGGATCTGTATTTCTCTGGGTTAGGCGATGGGCTCCCTGTGTGCAGAGGGATGGCTGTTGCAGTCCTCCATTCCTCTGGGCTAAAGCTGTGCTCAATTTAGAGGGTTTAAAGTGGCCTTCATAGATTCTGTTTTAAGCTATTTAAGAAGCATCCTGGAATCTTGTTGGGACCCATGCAGGCTGTGTTTTTGGCTTTAATGAACACAGTAAGCACCTGCTCCCTCATAATGACCAGTAGGGAGGTGGTTGCATGTATTTCTCTGGGTATAGTAGGGGGTGATGGTGGGGTTTGAACTGAGCTTGTTGGCTAGCAGGTTTGTTATAGTTTCAAGGAAGGTGTAAGTGTTGCCATTCATGATTAACTTGGCACATTGCTGAGCATTTCCCCTGAGGCTACTAACATAATTCAAAAATGCCTTATAGTTATCTTTCACTTGGGAGGCTATCTTTGCCTTATAGTTTGTTTGGCAGATTTATCAGTTCTTTGATTTGTCTGTTTACGCTAGTGAGTGTCTTTTTACACTTTTATCTGTTCCTTCCTGGCTTTGGAAAGGATGTTTTTTTTTTTTTATTTTGTTTAATAGTTTATGCTAGGGATCCACCAGAGTGGTTTATTTTTGGCAGTAATCATAGGTTTGACTTAGGTAATGCCTCTTCTATGTGGCTATGAATGTGGTTGTACAGTGCTTTTGTGTACAGCTCAGAGCAAGTCTCAGTGTTCTCTGGGCTTGGAGGGGCTTGGAAGTTTAATAGACGGTCATTTAGTTTGAGGTAATTGGCCTTAGCAAAGTTCTTAACAGGTTTGGAGGTTGATGGGGGTTTTAGGTTAGTCTGATTACTAAAGGAGATCATTTTATGGTCAGATCTCACTAAGGAGGAGTTAATGCATGGGAGTTAACAGCACCATTCCATGTTCATGAATACTAGCTTCAGAATATCTGTACTTCTAGTTAGAGAGAGAACTAGTTGTGCCAGGGTGTTTGCATTGACAAAGTCCAAAAATCCCTGAACAAGTGAATTATAGGTCATATAAGTGTCATAGTTTTTAGAGGGGTAGTTGAAGTCACCCATAAGTATGGTGTTAGGTTGAATGTTAAGGTTTAGGTAGGAGGTGTGGTTTTTCATACTCATTTTAGGGGATATGTAGCTATCAAGGTTATGATGTGGGGGGGTTGCACCTATGGTTATCTGGGCATGGAGCAGGTCAAGCAAGTCATGTTGTTAGACTAGTCTAGCAGTGTATTTGACCTTTATGGACACTGAGACACCTCCTCCATTTATTTTATCCTGAGCTGAGGAAGGATAAAATGTATGAAAGGCATTGCAGCCTTTGATAGCCAGGGTGCTTTCCATGGTTCTGAACCATGTTTCTCTGACTGCACATAAGGCTGTGTCCTCCAGGGTGAGGAGTGCTTTTAGGGAGTGCAATTTTTTTATTGAAACTCCTAGTATCAGTACATTTAGGTAGTCATGAGTGATTTTGTTGTGTTGGAGGGTTTAACAAATTGGCATGGCTTAAAAAAGGCACTAAGGGGTGTAAGTTTTTGCCAGTATCCAGAAGCCAAGTGGTGACAAGTGTGAATCATCACTGGCAGAACATCATAGTTAGTTGATCATGCCTCCCCAGGCTGACAGATATTGAATCCCTTGTTGTGACACCAGAAATGAAGCAAGTTATTGAAGTCAATATTTTTTGCTGATACTGTGGCATCCTCATTGGTGAAGGTAGGATGCTACTGAAGGCTAGACTCATACCTATCTGGGACACACATTAAGAGAGCTCCATCATGTCTGTCTTTACATAGTCCATTGTGGTACATCTTGGGACATTTTCATCCACATGGGCTATGATTGTGTCATACTGATAGTTGTGGTTTAAGGGCCTAAGTGCATTTGTGATCTTGTGGATCCAGGATCCAGTCAGACAGCTCACTGTGATCTTCTCCTTGTTTAGCCTGGTAACGGGGACAACAGTATGTCTTACAATGTGATCCCCAATAACTAGAATGCTTGTCTGTGTGGTGTGGGCTTATGGGCTTGGAAGTTGGGCTTCTATGATTTTCAGAGTTATGTGCTGCGTGAGGTGCTGTCTTTTTTGAGTTTGAGCAGGGCCACTGATAGATGCTTTTAGGAGGTCTTAGTGGTTTAGGTAGATTACAAAAGAGTACCTCCATATGTCTAGGTCTACGTTTGTTCCTTGATGCTGGTAGTGAATGTTTTGGATGCAACACTGACAACTTGGTTTGCATTTTTAGTGTGTGCATGTGAGAGCTTTGCCACCAATGACATTGTGTATCTACATATCTCACAGACTTTGTTCAAAAATTAAATGGTTGTCACTCAACATGAGGCAGTTAATACACTGCCTCAGGATGCCTATATCCATCAGGACAGAAACAAAGATGACAGGGAAGCACCTATCCATTATACTAGATCCTTGGTAGACAGAAAGGAGTAGGGGAGAATCACTTAAAAGGCCGAAGTGAGAATGTTTAGTAATATATTATTAGATAACCTGCTTTGGTACTGCTTTCTTCAAAAACTGGCAGCTATGAATAGCGGGGAACTATGGACAGCATTTCCATAGATGATTTTAAACTGGAGAGGTTTGCTTGTATACAAAGCATGGGTAACAATGTTTGCTCAATGCACAGATACCTGGCTTTTAAACTAGCGGTATGAAAGACTTTTACACAATTAAGCTCTCAGGCCAATCAGATAAATACATGATAAGCCTTCCACCACCAGTAATGAGGAGGTAGCCTATTAAACAGTGGTATAATGACCAGGCAGTGTAATGAGGGCACTGTAATGATTAGTTCTGTAGTGGCCCATGGTGGTGTAACAAAGACACTGATATTCCTCCTTCTCAATACACACTGAAGATTTCTGTGTCATTGCAGTCTTTATGACAGGATCCTAGGTTCATCCAGGTCTTGCCTTGCACTTTATTATGCCACCCACCAATCAATATTATACAATGGTTATATGAATTCACGAAACCTAAATGGGTTTTAGTCACTAAAATAGCAATATGTTAGGAATGAGTCATTCTGTAATACTAAGATAATCCACAATTTTTGTTTTATTGCATGGTAGCTTGATTCCTGAGAGCTCAACACTTAGCTTCACCTCATAAGTTGAGCCACCCACAGTGTGATGTTATTGCACAATAATATGCACCTATTTGTTCTTTATTGCTTAAGTTGTCAAACATTACATGAGTACACTGACGTAATATCACACGTGCCCTCCTTATAGTGCATAATTATGTAGAACGATTACATTTAATGGGTACAAATAATTGTGAAACAGCTCAGGTACTCCCTAGTATCACATTCCTGTCCAGCTATTTTTCAGGCAATGTGTTAATGAGTCATATTGATGGAGTAACTTCTCTGCAATTTTGCAGTTTACATCCATGTTTTACTCTGTGCTGTAGCAAACTGAGTTTAACATTCATACCACTGCATTACTGAATAAGGGTAACACTTCTACTTACTGTATTGTGTTTGTGTTATGGAAAAGTATATCTCTGTAAGCAAAGCCCAGTAACATGGAGACTAGAATGAAGCATCTAGATAATCATGTACATAGTTCACAACTAATAGCAGTAAACTATGCAGTGCATTATGTAGATAAAATGAGAAAATAAGATTTTATTCTTCATTCAGAAGGCTAAAGAGTGAAAAACTGAATAGCATAAAACTATAACATCCCAAACACTACATACGTATGAAATACAAAATCATGAAATAATAATGAATATGTGCACAAAGACAGATATAAAATAATAAACTAAACACATCAAATGACAATAAAGAAACATTGTTATTGTGGGTAAAATAAATATTTTTCCCCTGGGTGTGTGTACGTAGATTAGAATGTATGGTTAATAAATGTAGAGATGAGTGTACAGTATGCTTGCTACCCACCCTCTACCTAATAAACTGTGTTTGTTTACATTCATCTGATCTGTTAAGTGCATGTTTACTATTTGATTACTTCCACACATTCAGTGGCACTTCACTATTTTTTGTACTTTTCAAGATTGTCATTTCACTCCAGAACATTTCAGTCTTTTAAAAGGGAAACTATTTTCCACTTTCATAGTTTAAAGATTTGGTGATTAAAATAGAAAATGAGGTACAAGTAGAATTAAACAATAATGGGCCATTGTTATTCAGAAACGTGCATGCTGATTGGACAGCCCAACCAGCTTGCTCATTATAAATCAAGTATACAAGAGAAAAAAAGTTCAGCTGGTGAAGTACCATTGAGAGTTAGGACTTTCCATTCAGCATATGCTTACAGGACAGCAAAATACTAGCAAAATCAGGTACATTCTGTAGAAATAATCAGAAATGTACTCAATTTTCACAGTATTTAGGCTGTCCCTTGTAAAATCTTGATTAAAAAAAAAAAAAGTGCAATGGAGAGTCTCTCTTCTCCTTTGCTTTTCCTGAACTGTATTGATGTAATGTGCAAATGTGGGAATGTCAGTCCAATCTGCATTCATAGTACTTCAGAAAAGACAGAAGAACGTAGGGGTACACTACTGTTATACAAAGACACTATTTAAGAAAAGTGATTAAACCACACCCAACCGTGAGTTACTCCAGGATTAACCACATATAGTTGTGGCTTATTCCTTAAATATATAAGTAAAAATGCATAGTTAACATGGTCATGGTGCAGCACATTGAAGCAAAGTCCAATTAGCTTTTAAAATAGCCCATTTGTTAAAGCACGTAAGGTATGGACCTTTCCTGACAACTGTGCCTAATTTCAAATAGGTCAGATGAAGCAGTCCTGTATTCTGTCTTGATAGAGAATGGAACTTGAAATGTGTATTCTGGTAAAATGCTTTGGTTGCCCGACAACTGAATCCTAGTGCTTGGAATCTCTGCAGGTTGTAATTAAGAGAAGGAACGTTGAAAACCTCTGAACCAAGTATTCCTGTAGTGAAAAATGTGTCTACCTTCCGTTTAATAAAATATGCTGTTATTAACGTGGACTGGAATAACCATCTCAGCTGTCAAAGACAAAATACTTATAGTAGCAAAAACAGTTTAAAAAGTGTGAGTAAAATCTGTAGGGGGTGACATTCATAAAACCACGAAGATGTAATTACTAATTTAGTTGTACATTCATTTAAGTATTTGATATTCCACTTCCATCAGTCATCAAAAATGCCCCTTTTTCTGGAAAAACCTGGAAAACTGTCACTGTAGCACAGAACAATGAAATAGGAGATGAAGACAAATGAAAGTAATCAGCAGGCTTTACTTATCTACTTGGTGTTTACTTAAATTGTTGAATGGATTTCTTCATTGACGAGGATATCGGTACTCTAGGGCACATCACACATTCCCTGCCTATAAAATGCATATCCTTGATTGGTGCCTTGGTAGTTAGATAGTGAAGTATATGTCCACACCACAGCCTTCCACTGTTTTACACAGAATATGTTTTCTTTAATACCTCTATTAATTCCCATACTATAAGTTAGCTCTACAGTACTTTTGTTTAGAAAATGTACATCTGCATGAGTACCATGGTGACTACTTCCCAAATACTAACATACATCTTTGTCACAAGAACAAGATTGATTTAAAGATTCCTTATAGAGTGCAGGTGTATTTTTGCACACAGAATGAAGACTGAATGATGCAAATGATTTGACAAGAAATTTTTAATTTTAACAGAGTTTCATCATTTTCATACCAGTTAATTAGGGTGAGTAGTTAAATAAATGATTATCTTGCTTATATATGTGTGCTTTTATGGTAAAATTGAGTGTTTCACATACTAATATGCATCCATCCATCCACAACCCCTTTTTCATATTTGTGCACATGGGGGTTGGGATGTCACTTCAGTGATTATTGTCTAGAGCCAAGGTATACAATGCCGGGTGGCTAGCTTTTCCACAGTACTTCATCCACAACACACACTCAAACGCACATTCACATTTACAGCCAGTTTAGTGCATCTAGTCCACCTATTGCATGTCTTGGGAATGTGGTAGGAAACAATGCCAACACAGGGAGGACATGCAGACTCCACACAGACCAAAAATCGAACCGGAAAATCTTTTGCTGTGAGGCAACAACACTATCTGCTATGTCACTGTGTCACCTTCACAAGCTTAAAATGTAAAATATACTGAATGGCTTCTTTTTTGCTGAAGCATCTGCAGAAGATACCTTGCTAGAATTTGCTTTCTGAGATGGTGCACTAATATTCATGTTCTGTGTTTTTGTTTGTCTCTGTGCATGCTAATGCTTGCTTAAGTTCTTCTGTTCAGGGAAAGCTGGATGACATCTACTTTTCACAAAAAAAGTAACATAGAGCAAAACCATAAGTAGGTAGTCTATTTCCTGATTTGGTACTCAACTCTTAGTTGAAATCCAGAACAATAAGTCTTCCCAAAATTGTGCAATTTGAAGACTAAAAAGCTCTTCTGTCCTAAAGCAAAATAATCTGCTTGCCAGAAATGTAAGAAGTAACTTGCTGCAGGTAAATACCACACACTAAGCACTTCAGCAATGACTGCAAAATGCAGTATTGGCATTCATTTCTGAATGTCAGTATCACAATACCCTTGCATCAGCATCTGCTGATCAAGCTCTCTAACATATGCATGGAACAGCTGCTCCCTTTGCCCCACCCTAGCTACACCTCTGCCTTGTTGCATTCCCTTGTGAGGAGTCCTTATGTCTCAAGAACTAGCCTGCTGTCTGTATACTGAGTAACCAGTAACTCTGAACTGACTTCTTTTAAAAGATACTCGCTGTGTCCTACTCAGGGTTAGTAGTGTATCAGAGGGGTCTATATTATATTCTCGAAAGCCGACAGTGTCGAGTTTGACATTGTCGACACGAGAATATCAAATGCTCAGAATCTTAAGAGTGTAAATGGAAATCTCCATAAGGGGAAATTTCCATTTACTGCAATATAGTGCAGTCTTGGAGTTGGTATATTTAAGTAGCGGGGTATGTGGGGGGTGCAGGGCGCTTGCCCCGTGCTTAAACCAGTTAGGGTACTTTTTTCTTTTTTTGTCTTTTTATAAGGTTGATGTTTGAAGACATCGACGATATGGTGTTGACCATACGTTTGATGTTTTCAAACGTCGATCTTATAATATAGACCCTATCCGAGAAGGGATGAAATAAATTGCAACATGTTTAATATTATGCATTATTTTGATTGGAATAGCTAGCAGTACCTTGTAAAAAAAAGCTCCCTGGGAGACATTTTGCTTGTGTGCATTACTGCATACTGCATTCTAAAAGCAATACATACAATATGGATTAACCCATTATTGCATTTTGCATGTGACTGCACTATTCTATGAGTGAACTACTGGTATTGTACTGGTTTTACTTGTATATGCTATCCTCCTGCCTAGTTTCCAAAGCTTCGCAGTGTCATGACTCACTTGCACAAAAAACTTTAATAAATTAGCAGTTTTGTCTCCAACAGTGAAACTTCAGCAGAATCACCATTCCTAGCTTCCTTTAAGACACAATCCAAAATGCTGACACTTACAATCCCCTAGCCACAGACCTCCTTCACCCACACATAAATGACACATACTACATGCAATGACAGACACCTCCCTCGTGTTCTCTGCAGTCTGACCTCACAGGTATGCAAACCACACAACCCATTGCCTTCCATGTAAACACCACCTCCTTTACAGTCATCACAGTACTTCCGCGCCTTCTCTCTATTCGTCTTTGCCCTCCATTTTTCTCTGAATATATTTGTACATACCATAAATACAAATTGATCAACTGTATTCCTATTTCAACATCTCTGCATCTTATTACTATGCTATTATATGTTAACACCGCTGTCTTTATTGACTTATGTAACTGTTTATTCAGTGCAATGTTTATTGTTTGTCTTGTTTATTAAATTGTGCTTATTATTTTCTGCCAGGCTGAACATGACAATGGTGTGTCTGCATCTGCACTGTAACATGCTTAGCAAACAATAAATAAGTAAACAGATGACTTTCTTCCTTCTAATTATGCTAGCATTTTCAGACCTAATGGTGCCAGTTGCCCAGAAAATGTTAAAAATGTGCACAAACTTCTTTTTCAAAATATCTTTGAATCTCAGCTGCTTTAAATTGTTTTCTGGTAATATGTAGGTGTACTGTGCTTAAATTCCAGATTGTTTGTTAATCCCAGTTATTCCCTTTCAGCAGTCTGCTTTATAATAATTCAGTATCAACTCTATTTACTTTTATAGCTCTATAAACAGCACATTTACATATTTCCGTTCAACATGATTTGCATTCTTTTCAACATGTTTATTTTTAAATAATGTATATAGATTTCCCTTTCTAGTAAAGATTATTCTGAAACTTTACGAAATTCAGGACAGTTCCTCCTGTCATGTCTGTAGTTACCTTCCGCACAGCTAGCTAAAATGATCTGATCAGTCTATCCTCCATCTCAGATCCTTTTGTTTGTGCTTCCTCATTGCTATCTTTTTAAATGTCTTGTTTTGAAATACGTTCTGCTTTTACTAACTACGTGTGGCTTATTATTTCACTCATATTTTATATTTTACACATTCTTTTCCTTTAATTCTTTTAACTGTGCACTAATAATTTGACTTGGTCTATATGCACCCATTGCATTTGATAAGGCCATGTCTGTTTCTCCTAAAAGCTTACCATGTGTGTCATTATTTATACTGCAGAATATGGTAGTCTGTCTCTTATTAGAGAATCATGCAGCTTACTAAATTCACAGGCTTTGGTTTTATTCTTCATCTCAGTAACATGTGCATCTCTCGTCTCTGCAAGACCTTGTGCTTCTTTAAAGAACAAATACCTTATTTATTTATTTTACAGTTTGTTTCCCAGGATAGCCCATTGGGCTGAGAAGAGCCCATTTTCAATGGAGTCCTGGGAAGAAAAGCTCCATGAGAAATTATACAAATATGAAAAAATACATAACAAATGTGTAATACATTAGTAAAATGCACACATTCTATAGATGTAAGACATTATACAGATGTAGGACCTTATGCAATTTAGAGAAATCCATAAGAAATGAATAATACAGTGCTAGAATACATTTTACAGAAAAGAATATATTTCAAAGAAAATTAACAATTTGAGAAAGATTGTTAGCATATATTTATAAATATTTACAAATAGCATATAATTCTGACAAGAATTGCTAAACTGTTCAGTAAAGTGTTTCTATGTCATCTATTTCAGTGCCAAGAAAATAAAATAATTAAATACTTTATGATGACTTTGCCACTAAAATGCAAGAATGCAACTCTCTAAACATCATCAAGCATTTTAAGTAATCTACCTGTGAGAATAAATCAACTGTCCGAATCCAGAACTTCTAGTTATCAGCAAAATGTCCTCCTATTGATGGATTTCTGAAGAGTGGATTTGGAACATATTTCTATTGAGAATTGTACTTCAGTAGCTCAAAACACAGAAACTGTTATAAGAAAATATACTTCAGTTCTTGCATATATTTTATCATGCTGATGCATATTATGTCATGTGGTTCAGTACATGATACGAAGTTCACTTGTGGTCTAACTCCCATGAAGTCAATATTCCAATCAGTTTCTTCATAACTTCTGTATACTAAATGAGATACTAATCACTATAGCTAGCCTCTTATTTACTGATATATAACCTTTATTATACATACCTGTAGTCATGGAGACAGCAGTCATCATTTAAGAGAGCTGTATATTACACCAGTGATTGCATAAATATGTGGCATTCATTTTATGACACTTGGGCATGTTTCAAAGCATAGACAGAGACCCAGCTGTAATGCCAGTTATCTGGCTTCAGCTGACATGGGCTAAGGATGGAAAGAAGTGTGTGTCTAATATCAGCTCACCATTTCTGGGGGGAAAGAATGAGAGAGGCCTGGCACACTGTCTTGGGAAAACCTGTAGAGGAGCAGGTGAATCATCTACAACTAACTGCAGATCCATCAGCTGTGATATGTCTTTTAAGAATGTCATGCTGCTCTGCAAGAGTTTTGCCTGAAATGGATCCAGACTCCTCAAAATGATCTGCAAATTCTTAAACAGTCTTTCACAGCAGAAATTTGAGCATCATAGTTGAGCATGTTTTGGTTCAGCAAAATAAGCAAAGATTATCAAGCATGCTATCCCAGTAACACTTTATGGTATTGTTCACAAAATCAATGTGCAAATGAATGCATGACTGCCTTTTCTAACCCAGCATTGACTAATGCAGACAGAGTATATTCCTAGCATAGCTTTCACCTCTTGAGTTTTGGACAAAGCAAATAATTAGAGAATAGGACCCAATTTAGGGTCACTTTTAAATGGTGATATTATTTAATTAGATGATCTCAAAATTTTCAGTTTTGGGAGGGATGGAGCAAAAGTTTGTGAACAAATTAGGGGTGTCCCTGCAAACTTTGTCACCTGAATTATGAGCTCTATTCAGAGACTGTCGCCAAAGCAAGAGCATGGAGCTCTGAGCATTTCCATCTGTAGGTATATGAATATTCACTCTAGTATCCAAGTATAAACTTATTTTATTATTTTGACTAGTCTCCTAAACATAAACCTTCAGTCAGAATTTGTTTACAACTAAATGAATTTACTATTTTCTGTCATGTGGGTAGAAGACATCATGCGATTTCGTGTCTGGGTATCCATCAACACTGACCTAAGTGGATTCCGCCAGACCTCCAGAGGTTGTACTAGATCATGTTAATCTAAGGTACCTAATGCCCCAATTCTTAAATGCAGCCAGGAAAAAATGCAAGACTTTATGTATTTATGCAGTTAAAGATTTATGTCAGAATGATACATGGCATATGCTTTTCCCATCTAACTAGTATTTATTAACATTTTCCAAAATATAACAAATAATAAACATTAGTTATTTTAGCTACTCAAATACTGTTTTTCTATATTGTATTTAACCGCGTGTAAAAGGCCAAACTGTTTACTTCCTATAATGTAACAGTTACCCAATGAGTAGGTCACTCGTAAAATGTGGAAAGAAACACGAAACAGAGTACAAATCCAACAGCTTCTTTAATCCAGCTACACACACTAAGCGCTTTCACCATACAAATGGCATCTTCAGAGTGAGTAGTAATCACAAAACTAGTCATTAAATACATGTCAATTAATCAATCAAGCATAAATTAATACAATCACACTTTTCTTAAAGCAAAACACCCTTCATACATCATATTCAACCTGAATATGGCCCTGTCCCATAAACAAATAAACCTGATGTCTATAATGTAAAAACTTTTACTAAAAATTAAAATTGTTTGTTGTAAATTATTTATGTGAAAAATGAACATAGATTACATATTTACATTTTGGCAGCTCTTAATCTCAATACTGGTCTTAAAGATATATGTTCATTTAAACCAGGTGATGTTGCATCTAAAATCACTTACCACTTATACTATTAAATTATGCTTGATTGATTAATTGATGTGTATTTAATGAGTTGTTGTGTGGTTACTACTCACTCTGAAGATGCCATTTGTATGGTGAAAGCGCTTAGTGTGTGTAGCTGGATTAAAGAAGCTGTTGGATTTGTGCTCTGTTTCGTGTTTCCTTCCACATTTTACTTCCTATAATAGTCTGATTAGACACCTCTGATGTCTAATATACACAAATTGCATGAACTTTGTTTTTCCACAATTTAATTCTCTAAGGGTTCCTTGCCATAATATGTTTTGTATTAAAATAAACAAAAACATGGCCATTGTCCTGTGAGAACTACTACTCTAGTATTTTGTCTATATTCCTTTTTTCTACTTAAATAGTCTTAAACTGGTTAAAACATGTATGTAATCATTTCATTTGTTGTTCCTAAATATGTGACCATTTTATAGGGAATAAAGCCTATCCCATTCTTTTCCCCTGTCTGAAATTTTCAAAGTAGTATTTCATTATTTTCCCAATATGTTAAAAAATTTCAAATCTAGCATCAATAGAATTTTCCCACCAATAAATCAACATACATTGATACACTTGTTACTACCATAACATTTGTTCCATCTCTCCCAAGAGGCACCTTTAAATTCCTCTTCCTGTTTCCCACTTCATATTATCTCATTCCTTAAAGCATGCAGCCAATCTAATAACTATGAGTTCCAAGTTAATCTTTGAATCAATATAATTTTTATTAACCTGGTTCCATTCCATACATTCCTGGTTAAGAATCTTTGCTTACCCATTCAACCAAGTTAAAAACAACTATGTATGTTAAGTACATTAGTATCAAAATCCCTTTGTTTTAATGTTAGTTTATTATGAGATGTTTTTTCACTGTTAGACTTTCTTTAATTTTTCTACTACTCTTCTGTATTTTACCTATTATATTATAACCATCTCAGATTTGTAAGTCCCTTATCAAATACAAAGTAATGGCTGAAATCATATCTTTACCTACCTGATTTTCCTTGTTAAGACTGTTGATTTTAAACATTTGCCTTGCAATAGTGCCCATGATTTTTATCTTAGATTTTCTGAATATTTTATCAGTTGTGTCTTTAAGACCTGTTATTAAACCCTCATAAACTTGACTGGATGCATGTCAAATGATTGACAGCACTTTCCTTGAGTGCTGAGTGATTGACAGAAAAGGAGGAAAACAAGTTTTGTTGTATATCAGAGTTAAAGTTTTTTAAAGGGGGGCAAACCCCATGCACTCCATATACCCCACAAACTTAAACATGCTTATTTAAAGGTCATATAACAATACAAATGAAAAAAAAAACCTTCGGTGTCAGTGAAATTTGCCTTACTCCATTTTTGTGAATCATATGCAATTTGTAGAAAGTGCCATCAGTCAAATGACATGAACCCACCTGATCATCGTTCTCTTATTTCACTACAGTTTCTTTTCTCTGCTCTAGTAGTTTCATATTTTCTGTATTGCAGTTTATTCCTGAAGACTCTCCAAAATGCTGGAATAACTTTAGAATCCTCTAGAAGTTAATCTGACTTTTTTGCCATTAATATAGATTCCTCAGTAAATAATCCAAACCAAGACCTACCTTTTCCTTCTTAAAAATCAGCTTCTCCCAATCTCTTCAATAACTGATGTAAGTAATGCAAGTGGAAATAAACAACTTTGTCTGCTACTTGTACTAATGTTTATAATGCATGTCACATAACTATTCGTTTACAAATGTTTGTTGGTCTGTCTACATCTAAATTAACCAACCAAGGAAACTGTCATCATAGTTTATATTTTAAAATCAAATATGACTTCCCAATGAATAAAAAATGAAATACATTTTTATCAGAGACCACCAGTTATCTGTGCACTATATTTTACATACAAGTCTATAGTATATTAGGCAGCTCTTTTCAAGAAGATCTGATGTCTGTAATAATGAAACTGGCCTATAGTTTCCATGACGTTTTCTGTTTTATTTTTTAACCTCTTGGAAGAAGTATTGTTCTAGTTATTTCCACTAAATTTAGAACTGTCTTTTTGCATCTGTTCATGTTAAACGTTTAGCTAATAGGTCACATAGCTGTTTTACATCTGTTCATGTTAAACATTTAGCTAATAGGTCACATAGCAGTTTTACATCCGTTCATGTTAAACATTTAGCTAATAGGTCACATAGCTGTTGATTTCCACATGTATAGAATTCAGTAGGAAAACTCATTTTCTTAATGTTTATTCTTTTCACTTCCATTTTTACAGGAGACAGCTGTTGTCTTTCTCAAACTTATTCTGTCTAAACAATTCCCGTACCATTTTTGGACATTTAGAATGCTCGAGCTATTATAAAGGTGGGCACTCTTTTTGAATTCTTATATAATTTGTTCTGAGAACAAAATGTCACCATTCATAGACTTAATATATGACATTGACATGCTTCCATTATTTCCCTTATATCTCCATGCTAAACAATTGGCATCCTGTTAACTCCATGTCCACCAATAGTCACCTTTACACTAAAACAGGTGGCACTATTTATATACAAGAAAATCCATGACCACTGCCAACCTACTTTTATCCTTTCTAATATGCATGCCCATCTTTATAAATCTCAGTTTCCCTCTTAACACTAATCTTGACAAGTTACAATAAAGTAGATAAGTTTGCAGCAAACATCCCACTAAAAACCTACCACTGCAAAACTCTTATAAATTTCCACTGGCCCGAACTTCCTGACCATCTTGCATACTCACAACTCATGATAGTTAATTTATTTCCCCCAAAAATGCCCATTATTGAAACATATGTTCCAATCATACACTAGTTCTAGACTGCTATGGTCTAGTAACAAACCACTCCTTTCCATGTCTAAAACAAGAAATTCAGCTGTCGTTTCTCTATACTTCTGCCAAGTTAGTAAAAATTAGTAGAACTATTGTACATCTGTTTTATATGAAGAAGGATAGAGACTTACAGTACCTTTTAAGTTGCTCCTAAAGCAATATTTAAGGAAAAAAATGATCTGCTAGTGCTCACCTCCTGACTTGAAGTTTTGGCCAATACCTGATACCTTTTCTCGAAATACTTATTTTTTTTCCACTTCCCCTTTTTTTCCATTGAGCAAAAAAGATACTAATTTAACCACAAGAGTAACTTTGTTTAGATAAATTATATCAATCACAGGCTCCAATTTGCTAAGGCTCAGCCTCGTCTTGTTTCTGATTAGATTAAAAGATAATATGGTCAAGTTATTTTATTATAAGATAAACTAAAAGTGTATGATAAGGATAAGCTATGAATGATGGTTTTCAATTTTTAAAAAGCAGGGGTGGCAGGGTGAAAGAGGTGTAGCTATTTTATTTAAGAAGAATTTAGGATCTTACTGGAAAATAGGAAATATAAGCACCAAGCAAATATTTCATATTTTTTCAGGATTTTTTCAATAAATGGGATAAGAATAAGATCTAAAATTTTAAATATGATTATTAAAAGGAACTTCAACTTAAACCTAAATCCAAGTCTAGTTGTCAATTTAAAGTCTATCCTTAGCTGATTGACTGAGAACAATATATACTTGGAAGTAGTCCTCAAAAATATATTTGATAAATATGGCCATATCATGAAAGACTCTTGGCATTTTTTAAAGAAATTATCAAGTTTTAAGTGTAACTGATTCCGTACAATTGCTAACAGTAGATATTATGAATCTATACACAGTCATACCACATGATGTGGGGCTGCAATGGTTTTGCGAGATGGAAAATAAATGCACTAGTTTCAGCAATGTGTAAGTTAGATTAGTTGAGTGTATTACAGAAATTTTAAAAAACTTTTTTTTTAATTGGTGGCACACTTGGGAGTTCCCTGCATTCTCATTTACACCAATTTAGTATTATTATATTGAGAAGAGAATTTTGTATTTTCAAGTGAATTTGTGTCATATATTCAACTATAGTTGCATTACCAGGATGAAGCTTTTATTCTATGGGCAAGTGCAGAACTTATGTATTTTTTAACATTTTTAGAGAGTACGACCGATTGTATATTTGCATTTCTCCTATGAATTTTTCAAAGATGAGATTCACTACTTAGATGCAGTTTGGTCAACTAGAGTTCCTGGTTTTTCTTTTGGACATCAGAAAAGTATATGTTGAATAGCAATAGTCCTTGCATGGAACCTTGTGGTACTCCAATTATTATTTTCAAGCTGTCTGTGGCCATACCTGCCACCCTCACAGTGTGGATTCTGTCTCTCAGTCAAGTGGATACCATCTAACTACACAGGAATTAAATTGGAGGGGAGAATTTCACTTTTTGATAATGATAGCATGTATTATATAGTATCAATTGCTTTGGGAAGATCAAGGTATACTCTGTCGGCAGTGTGACAACTCATGTTATAGTTTCAAAAAATAAACAGATTCATTAGAGACAATCTACCCTTAACAAAAGCAAACTGCCAAGGCTTAAGTCCTATAGGATTTTTTATATCATAACTCATCAGGCATGTTTGACCCATTCTAGGGCACTGCAGATAAGACTCAGCAAGCTGATAATTCTGTAATTCCTGGTGTCTGAGGTGGGGCTACCTGTCTGAAGAAGCATCACACCTGCTGTGTGCCTAATCTCTGGGACAAAGCCAGTTGATAAGCTCAGGCTGAATAGTTCTATGAGCAGGTATGCTAGCACATGTTTAATTTTCCTCAGCAGTGGGCCTCTTATGTTATTAGGTCCCACCAAGGACGTACTTCTTGCATTGGAAAGTATTTTTAACAAGCATTCTTTATGATGATATGACTTTGCGGTCCTTGGGTATATGTGAGTTTGATACAGATGTCTTTGTGGTGAAGTTAGCACTGAATTTGTTTGCCAGTATATTTGCAGTATCCACTGAATCAGAGTATGTGATGCCATTTTGAATAAGAACAGTAAATATCGGGTGTCATTTCATAACCTCGAGATAAGTAAAGAAGGATTTGTAATTATCCTTAGCTTTCAGTTCCAGCCTAAATTCATGAGAAGTCTTAGTTTTCCAGACTGTGTCTTTTCTCCTTTGGATAACCTTTTTATGATAACCTTTGTTTCTAGCTCTTTGATCACCCAACTGGTTTGCTCTATTGCTTCCTTGGTTGTTTAGTTTTCATAGGGAATGAAACATTCATACTCTTTTCTAGGGGAGTGTAAAATTTATTTTCATAACTACTAGCCTTATCTACATTATTTTTTTGGAGGGTGTATAAACTGAACTAAGAGAATTCATCATAGAATAATATAAATATGTACATCATAGAATTATAGAAGTTTGTAGATTCGAAGTTTGAATTTTGTGATATTTGCATCAGCTTATGGATTTTGAAAGAAGAGGTTATCAATCTGTAGTCAGATTTCACAAGGGAAGTGTATACTTGTGGGATAATATATATAGCTGCCTCATTTGCAAGGACCTGGTCAAGAGCATTTGGATCTCCAGGGGTCTTTTTGAATATATGATCCAGGGAATTTTTGCTTATGAAAGTGAGGATATTTTGGTTGTATCTTTTAGTTTATTAACAGGTAAGTCCGTCTCCCAGGATGATAGGGTTTGTGCATATGAAGTTCGTCTAATATGTTTAAAAACTGGAGAGGGTTTTGTGGGTCATGTAAGATGTGATGTTATGATCTGATTGTTTAATTAGGCTAAGATTAATCTTAATAAGTTTGATTTGTGAGTCTCTGGAAATCCGACTTGAGGTAATGTAATATTTAACAAATATGTATACTCCTCCATGGTATAAATTGGGTCTAAATATGCAGTTGGCAGAAAACCCTGGTGTAAAGGGGGTTCTTTCAGCACTTCAAAATCAGGTTTCAGTGATAATAGACACTTGAATATGCACTAAATACAGGACGGCTTCAGGGTCAGGATTTTTTTTTTATTTACACTGCTAGCATTAAACAGCACCACACTGATATTGCCAAGAGCTTTGATTATGTTTTTGAGGTTGGAAGTTCTATTAGCTGGACTCTCTATAAAATAAGTTACCATGGGGGCACAGATGCTTTAACCTGTTCGCCGAAGCCCTGGAATAAGAAGTGCAAGCTGTTTTTGGCAATGTAAGTAGGGCTGTGCAACATTTCATTCCATGCTGACACATATTTGTATTCCCTATGAATTACACTAATTATTAAGCCAATTGCTGAAATTGGTCATCTTTTCCTTGTACCTCGGCATCGTTGCTATCAAATGTAGTATTCCACTGAGTCCTTTCTGCACTTGTGACATGCATAAAGAGTTCAGTAATATCTATCTTCATTTCCCTTAGACTTTTGGTCGCCACTCATACAGCGATAACATAAAGAACTAATTGCAAGGCAAACATAGAGTATTACTTAACATTAGTTTCCACCTAAAGGTTTGACTTGAGTCAAAAACAACTCTGAAAATGTCTTGAGATGCTAAGAAATGTAGAATATTAATTATCATGTTGTGAAAAAAATGGCACCTTAAATTAATGAGAAATTTTACCAGACTAGAGCAGCTTTATATGTAACCAAAAAGCACATGTGAACTCCTGGTATTTTGAGTAGAAACATTATTAAGAATTGTCTAACAGACAATTAATCATTTACATCAGAATTTTAAACAAGATTAAATTCTCTCTTAAATATATACATTCCCCCTCATTTTGTGCCAAAGCAAAAATATGAAATGAACTCAACTATAGCAGTATTCTGTTCTGAGAGGTAATTCACTATGTAATGGCCAAAAGTGAATGCAAATGTGTATTTCAGTCCTACATATTGAGTCCTAATACAGGAAAGATTACTTACATTTATGTGTGAAAAAAATGTAAATACAGGAGCAGATAAACTGAAACTCTAAAATGTCAACATCTGTCTTGTTATCACACTTTGGTTGACAAACTTAGGATCAACAAGTGTACAATGTCAACATTACCCAGGATTACTAAAGATGCCCCTTCCCTTTGTATACTGCGATCTCAGACTTAGTGTATTTAATTATCAGGTGGTATGGAAGCCCATTCCCTTACATGGGGAGGGTATTGTTTGCCCCCTGCACAAAACACTGTGGATTATTTCTGCTGTTTCGATTGCATGCTGTGAGGGTATTCATGGTACATGTGTAGCAATGTGTCAACCTTTTACAGTCGACATTATTGATGTCTATATTTGCATGGTTCAGTGTAAGCAAGTCATTCCATATTATAAATATATGATTTCAGGGGAATCCTAAGTAAGTATTTATAGTATCTTTTCTGTTTTACTCATCTGTTTATTTTACTTGTTTTCCAATAAAGCAGTATTAAGTTTTAACAAACCCTTTTCTGCCCAGCAGTACTTAACAAATCCCATAAGTCTGAAAATTCTCCTTTAATGACTGGTTTTGTTCCCTGCAGTAAGAAGCCATTTTTTTTTTATTCTTCAAATGAGTCAGGGAGACAGATTTCCTCCCATTACAAGTTTTGTTTATATTCCTGTTTTATTCCTTTCTCACTAAAATGACTAGAAAATCTGAGTTTCCCCTATTTGCTTTAGTTTTTCTCCTGTTATACCAAAGAAATAGTTGCATCATATTTGATTTTTGTCTGAGTAATTATTAGTTTGAGGGCAGTTTCTTATAAAATATTTCGAATCTTGTACAACTTTTAAAGAAAATCTCTAACAAAATCATGTTGATGTAGAAATGAGGTTGTTCCCATGCTTATTTAATTTAGTTCTCTACTGATGAAGTCGCTGTCTTGCCTGAATTATTTCTTTAGAAAAGTCATCAAACAATTTGACTACAAGATTTCAACGTCATATCCCTCTCTGGTTTTGCTATTTAAATTTGCCAGTCTTTCATTATTTTGTTATGAAAGCTGCAGCAATGTAACTTGAATAAAATCTTTTTCTTTTAACGCTCATTTCACTGTGAATTCTTTGAGTTCCTTTGACAAATGTAACTCATCCAGAATTACTTTTTTTATTGAACACAAAATTGTATACTTTAAATGTATTAAAAAGGGTGAAATTCTAATGAAGCAGTAACTAATTATAGGTTCAGCACAGGTTACATCAGAATGTAACAAAACAATATGAAATATACAAATAACAGTGGTTTACATTTGTGAGTCTGCATAGGAAATCTGACAAATGATTTATAGAAAATCTAACAAAAATATTTATATTTAAATTTGCATAAAGAAAACATAAAAAAAGGAGTTACAGGTGGAGTAGAAGTGAGTGAGTTAAGAGCAGAAGAAGCAAGATTAAGAAGGCTGATGGCAGTAAGATGATGAAGAGGAATAGGTTATGTACAATGGATTTACGGCAGTACAGGTCTAATTAATAGACTCACTCATCCTAAACTAAGATTTAATCAGTTGAATCGGATAAATAGAATGGTAAATTAAATGTTACTAAGTAGTCAAAGATATTGGTTTAGGTAAAATGTCATTTGGGTGGATATCTGAATTTAAACTGTTTTAATAAGTATTGTTTAAACTGTGACCTGAAAAGGAATATTGTGTGTGTGTGTGTGTGTGTGTGTGTGTGTGTGTGTGTGTGTGTGTGTGTGTGTGTGTGTGTGTGTTAAATTAGAAGAAAGTAACAGCCATAGACTAGGGGCCAGGGTTTTGTAGGGAAGGGCCAGCCCTGGCTGGTATTATGCAGGGTTTTGTAGGGAAGGGCCAGCCCTGGCCGGTATTATGCAGGGTTTTGTAGGGAAGGGCCAGCCCTGGCCGGTATTATGCAGGGTTTTGTAGGGAAGGGCCAGCCCTGGCCGGTATTATGCAGGGTTTTGTAGGGAAGGGCCAGCCCTGGCCGGTATTATGCAGGGTTTTGTAGGGAAGGGCCAGCCCTGGCCGGTATTATGCAGGGTTTTGTAGGGAAGGGCCAGCCCTGGCCGGTATTATGCAGGGTTTTGTAGGGAAGGGCCAGCCCTGGCCGGTATTATGTTCTAGTTTTGAGTTGCAGTAAAGGTTTTGGAAGACAGTGGGAAAGGGGATGTCTAGATTGAGTATTCTGTGAAGGAGTCAAGCATGGCCTGTAACAGAAGCCACTTCAGCCTTTGAAAGAGTAATGTGGTGGTGTTCATTCCATGGCAAATTAGGCTTGAACTGACTGATTTTCTTAGAGAGGGTGAGGGGTGGCAGTAGTTCAGTTGAACAGGGAGGATGACTTTTCCTATATCAATCCTACCTGATTTTGAGAGGAATTGAGATACTTTGTTTAACCAGAAGTGTAGACAGTTCACCTTGGATCAAAAACTTTTAATGTGCACATGGATGTTTTGTGATCAATCTAGCGAGATCCTTAAATATCTAAAGAAGGTGCTAATCTTAATGAGATTATTGTAGTTAAAGATATGAAAGGACTGGGGGGATTTGGATAATCTTTTATATGTCAGCTTGGATTTTTATATTTTTATGGGGCATTTAATAATAGTATTTTTGGAGTTTAGCCACTTCTGTAGCTTGCAAAGGTCAATTTGGAGTTGAGTTTAATTTCTATTATGTGAAGGATCAGACCCCTAAATAACCATGTCATCTTCATAGAAAATATACAGGCAAATGGGACAGACCAAGTGAAAGTCTTGTTGATGAAGATTGTAAACAAAAGAGTTGCAAGAATAGAGTCTTGAGAGATACCACAGTGAATGAGAAAACTGTTGGAGAGGTTGGTGTCCTATCTTTACCTGGAATGACCTGTTAAACAGAAAATCTGTAATTCTGATGTCTTGGAATATGAAAGCTGAATTGGGTGGCTGATCATGTCAAAGACATGGGTTAAGTTAGTGAACCAGACCACTGTTCAGATTTCCTTCATCCATATTTAAGATATCAACCAGGGTCCATAGAGCACTTGTGCTCCTACCTGTTCAGAAGTCATGCTGATTGAAGGAGAGTAGGTGGTATTTTTTTAAGTACAGTGTAAGATGGTTACATATGAATTTTTATAAGAACTTTACCCGTGGTGGTGAGGATGGAAATGGGAACAATTGACTGCAAAATAAGAATTAAGATCACACCTTACTTCTATAAGTATTTCAAAGACTCATGTTTTCAGTTTTATACATTTAATCTCAGGCTTGTTTATTTATTTTATTATTCTGTTTAATAATTTCTTCATGAAGTTAGTCTCAGTTTCTCCATCCTTAAGTTTTTGTTTCTAATATTTTAGTGTTTTTTTAATTACACTAGCTCAGAGTTTACATCATTTATTTAATGACTGAAGACCATCTGTACTTCATTCATAATAGTTTCCAAAGTTGACAGCATCAGTAATAAATTAGCTTATCATTCTGAGAATATTAATTGCTAATGTCCAACTACATGTCTGTCTTTTGCATGGTTGAAAATATATATGAATCTTAAAAACGATTCTACAATTTTCTTCACAGAACTAAATTCTGGAAAATGAGCTACAGGTTTGTACTGCCACCATCTTGAAACTAAGCCCCCATCACACACACACACACACCATACATTTTTCCTATTTCATTTTTGCTTCCATGCTTTCTGATCTTTAACTCAGATCTCAGGTTATTTATGTAACATTCTGATAAATTCATTTTGAATGTTTAGTGCTTAGCAATACCAACTACAAATGAGACAGACGTGTTTGAAATATTTCATGAAGGGCAGCAAATTATAGTTGAGGTCAAAGCACTTTTGAAAGGAAAACTTATATTGTCATTCAGAAACTGTGCTTCACAACTGTACTACATGTGAAGATTATACAACTATCTGAAAACATAAAATATGTAAATGTGTTTGTCCTGTTCCCCTTCAATAATACACATCACACCAAATGACATTTGACGACCTTTATTAAATTTCCATAACATAGCTTTGATCACCAACTTTATTAATTACAACTATTCATGATATAAGTGATTCTAAATACAGCATAACATCCTTACAATGTTAATCAGGGCAGTGTACCAACTCACCCTGCCCCAGTAAGCAGCGTCCAAACCTTACTCACTTACTTTACTTATGAAGCAGCATCCCATCTCACTTCAATGTTAATCAGGGCAGTGTACCTACTCACCCTGCCCAACAAGCAGGGTCCATACCTCTGCTCCCTTACTTTACTTATGAAGCAGCGTCCCAACTCACTTCATGCAGCATCCATTGAATTACCTTCCACCAAATAAGCACCATCCTTACCTCAGCTTGCTTATCTATCCAGCAAGCTTCCTCCAGCTACTCATTTCCTTTCCCCAGATCCTTGAAATGAAGATCCAGACATCAGAGGGGGAACAGAAGAGGGCAAGCCTATCTCTCTTCTCCACCAACCAGGCTGTTCCCCCTTCCTTCTACCCAAAACTGTTCAATCTACTTCCCATAGGGTCAAGCCAAACATCATTTGGTGTACCCATCATCTGTAAAGCACCTTAGAATCCCGTCAAACTCCAATCCATGCCATCACTGAAACACAACCTAATGAAACTAAATAAATTAGGATTACCGTGACCCCGTTGTAACACCAGAACTTCCACACCAAGAGAACATGTACCCTTTTAGCCCGCTGCCTTCAAAGCTGGAATCATGGGGCTCAACCTGAATGTATTGACAGCTTATAACCACAACAAAACCCCACTATAACCCCTTGAACTCAAGACGGCACCCAGTCAAACAACTAGTAACAAGTCTCTCACCCAAAACCCTGTTAACCATAGCATATCACCTTAACCCACCCACTACCCAGTTCTATATGTGCAACAACTCCATTATCGTAGGGAACAGTCTAATTCCAACTTTAATGCCCTACCTTAGCTAGCAAAAACTAGCACCCCTTGACCTAGATTTCGAAAACCCGCCAATGCTCAGCAACAAAATACTCTACATACCCAGCCATAAACACCCCCAATTTGCTCATTACCGAACCATTCTTAACCACTGTTTGGACCTGGCCTTTCCCCCTGGAGAGCTCTCTCCTTATATTACCTATACCACTAGTAGGCAATTAAGACCTGTCCTACCACAGCCTTATCCTGCAACCAAGCTTCCTTTAAACCTTCTAACTCCCCTGTAACAATGCACCAAATGCAAGGAGGGCACAAAAGGCCTACACAACTGAGTGAAATGCTGCAAACCACTGCATCACTGCATCCCATAACTTTTAATAATAGAACTCTTAATTCTACCATGTATTGTACATTATCTTGTATCACAAAAAAAACAATGGTCATAATACATTAATACTTTTTCTAGAGTAAACTAAAAGTTGGTTATGCTTCATCATCCTGGACAGTCACAAATTTCTTCTTCCAGATCACTGTGCTTGCCTTTACACCTATCCATTTCTGATTACTCACTCAATGACCCCACCACTTAATCGACACCAAAGCATGATCATCTGCGAACTCACTGCATCTCACCACTGGAACTTGGCACACCATCATCTACAAAGAAAAGGACAAAATTAAACCCTCTAATAGGAACGAGAAGGCTGCACCTTATACCCACCGATTCCAAACTACAGCCACAGTTTTCCAAGACCCCATCTGCAAGAAAGAAAAAGACATGTAAAACATCCAAAATACATAACACATTCCAAGACATCTTCAAGGACAACCTATCCTGCCAACCTGGGAAGGAATGTACCACTGACACTCCCATCTGTGACAAAGCAGCCATAACTGAAGCAATGCTTCCTATGACTCTGTCAAATACCCAAGATAAATTTAACTACCAGCGGAATATATTAAAACTAAAGCAATCTGAAGGGACCTATCCCTAACTACAAGCCTGGCAACTTTCCAATTCCAGAAAACCAAAGCTGTTGAACATGCTACACAAAAAAAAAAAAAAAAACACACACACCCTCAGAGCCACACAGTCCAGGGATCTAAACCTTGTCAACATCCTGAACATAACCTGCTGGAGGGATAGGTTCCTGACCCAGAGACTCATCAGACTCTGGAATAGACTGCCCATACATGTCAAGCAGAGCGCATCTTTGGCCCTCTTCAAAGGAACCTTGATGACTGAATGGGAAATAGGACATTCACCCCGGGGATCATGTCAGTTGCCCTGTTAGACAGGGATCCAGGGAAGCAAATACTATGAAAGGAAAAGTGCTTTGCCCAACTGACAATGGCCCCACCTAAATCAACAGCCACAATGGAACCTCCCTTTCCACTAAACGTACTAAGCACTACTCTTATGGCTTATAAATTGCCAACACAACAGGATTTGCTCTAACGTACCCCCCCCCCGAAAGATTCAAAGTCCAAAACTCAGATGCACCTCACTGCCCAGTGCCTAGCTCTCAGCCTTCCATTTCCAAAATGAAAAATACTAGCATTTGAATTGTGGAACAAATTGGAAAATGAGTAACACATGGCTTACTAACAATTTCAGCCAGGAAGGTCATTGGATGGTTAAAATTTGCTGATTTTACTTCTAACAAGGATCTCTTAATGAATTAATACAAGCCGCAACAATCCCAAAGGTTTTTCATTTGTTCCGTTGCTCCTGCCCATCACTCCGGCCACTTGCGGATCCCACCTGCACAGATCTTTGGCTCATATACCAAACAACAATGAAGAGCAGGACCAAGGACCACCCATTTATGTGAAGTATAATCTTAGTGTTACCCTTTTTTTTTTTTTTTGTTTATTCCCCAACTGTTTTCTTACCTGTTCAGAATAAGTTCATGCTAATTGTATTTTCCCTTATACTTTACTTATAACATAATAGCTCACCCTGTCCCATAGATGCAAACAAATGCTTACCCTACTGACAACAGTCATAATTACCGTGTATAAACTAAAATACCATGAACTTCAACACTGTCCAAAATCAATTTAGCAAACAACACAGTATGTTAGTTTCCCCCCCATAAAGCTTCCTACACAAAAGGCAAGTTATAATCTAGGAGCTGGCAGCATACATAGTATAAATGCAGATGTAAATAAATGAATACAAGCATGTTTGCTAAGTACCAAACTTGTATGAACAGTTGTCCCAAGCATCCCCACTACCCCCCCCAATCTCCATAAACCGACTGAGACTAGACAACTCCACTAAAACCGTGAGCTATGTATTAAAATATTAGAAATTTAAAATTTTATTTAAACGTCTACCATCCACCAGATTCCTGAAGATGGAGGCCATCGACTGACAAAAGGAAAATCCGCCACGCATGCACATGGTGTACCTGCTAACACCATATCAGGAAGCCTGCGAGAAGCCCCTTGCAGCTGAGGTGAAATGCGCCTACAATGAAAAGCCACGGGGAAAGCAGGAACCCTCCACCCACTAAACACAACCGATAGAGCCATCATAAACCTCCGTTACCTAGTCATCTTCCACCAAAGTCAGTGGAACACAATTGACAGGCATGAACTGAAAGCAAATCTACGCACATACAAACTGAAAAATATCCATCTCCCCAATCCTGCACCGAGCAAATGTCCAACTGCACTTCCCTCCTGACTTGCCAGCTGCATGCATCAACCAAATGCAACACCTTATTAACTAGTGTTGTCCTTACTGGCATGAAATTTTTTAAGACATCCTATTCAAAATGATTTATTTTGCAACCGTTTATGTAAAAGAATTTAGCCTTCAAACAACTGCAAGAAACCATTGCTGCCCAAAAGCCTTAAACAGATAAATGAAATCACACTACTGACACATCTCCTAAGTACATTCCTTTTATTACTGTATGTCATTTCTGTCACAGTTCAAAGAGCTGACAGCTCCGGGGCTATAAGCATTGCTGTACTCAAATACCTGCCTTCCTAAAATAAAGCCTTTAGCCTACCAAAAAACACTAAAAGGGGGTCTACTCTGAAGTTATTGCCGCCACTTTGGATAGTTGAGCAGCATGCCCTGCTGTACCCTGCTCCATATAACCAGTACTGCTACACCACGCATGCGCAATTAGCGGCCTACACACGGACTACCTACTAGCCTGCGAAAACGTCTTGTCAGAAGGCCGGCCCATCTTTCATCCCACAACTACGCCCCCACATTCCCTTATTTTTTTTTTTTTATGAAGAGCAAGTGAAGGCAAATCCATGCAATGAATGGGAACTGCCAACAATGTCAAAGGGGGAGGATGGGGACCAAACCCCTTACAGATTAAGCCTCTTACAGATTCCATGAAGGGGAGCACAGGAAATGTGGCCATAGCGTAATCGGTCATGACCCTGTGAAAGCACCTGAACTGCCACAATTCACCAATTCCTATAAACATGCGGACAGTGAACAATCAATTATTATGAACCCCACCTCAGCCTGTGAAAGCCAGGCTGTCATCTAACAGGCGAAACTCAGCGGTGTCACACCAGCATGGTTATTCCACCACTACCTGAAAAGTAAGCAAAATCCGAACTCTTGCATCACGAAACCAATACTGAGAACCTGTCATGATACAACTAAACCCGGTGCTCCAACTACCACTAACCCAGACTTCTGTCATATAACTCAGCAACAGCCAGCCAGCTTTATGGACAAAAGCACTCCACTCAAGACACTCTGCAAACCGACAGCTCCCACTACCGTAACAAAACTTAGGAAAGGAATAACTGCAAATATCGGAGCCTTGTTACCTGTATATCACTGAACCTGCCATACCCCTGGTGTTTGTAAGTGTCATAACTGAACATACTACCGTTCTGCTATACATATTTACACCAGAGGAAATTAAGGGAATTCTCTTGATATACTGCTGCTTAAGAGTCAATATACATGTTCAATAGTGGAATACCAATGACCATAGCTTTATGGATCACTGTCAAAGTTATGTAGCATACCGATAGAATCCATCATGAAGCTCCTTTTAACATCATTAGCCACTCACTCCCAGAAGGACAAGGCCCCCTTCACTACCCAAAATACTCAAACCTCCCATGCTTTAATAATACCTAGCTAGGAAAGCAGAAGAAATAAATTAAGCCTACCCAACTTTCCTCCCTGCACACATTATTAATCCAAGGCCTACCTAATCCCTTAGTACCAACGGGTCGTCATGGACGTAAACCTGCACTGTTCACGTCAAAATGTGATTGCTTAACCCAACTACACCAGACTAATCCTTTTATGCCCCTCTGCATCATTATCTCATTTCCTCCCAACTATCCCTGCCTCCACTTAACCCTTTCACCTCCCCAACCCACTTAACTCCCTCTAATATTAACCTAATCCCCCTATGAAGATGTCCCGGGACAACTTAGTTTGTTGCCAAACTTCATTTAGCAAAAAAGCCTTTGCAAATACTGTGGCTAGGAATTCTGAATAAAACTAATAAAAAATAACAAAAATGAATGACATAGACTCCTTACAAACTTTAATCATGACACTGTAAAGCTTTCTACTGGATTAAAAATCCTTTGAGTAAACTAGTGAGTATAACAGCTACAGTTTGGCAGTTATTTTGACAAGTGTCAGATATATGTCAAACGGTGGCTGCTCAAATTAAATTAAATAAAAAATATAAATGTTGCCAAGAAATATACAAAACTTGTGTGTGTGTGTGTGTGTGTGTGTGTGTGTGTGTGTGTGTGTGTGTGTGTGTGTGTGTGTGTGTGTGTGTGTGTAGGTGTGTATGCACTTATGTATGTATGTGAACTCTATTGTTCCATTGCCTTAAAGTCTAATGCAAAATGTCTCAACTCCACTTGCACCCCCACCCAATGTGACAGCTTAAGTCAGAAAAGTACAGTTCAGGTACTGTAGAACAGTACATATAACCTCTGAATGGTACTGTATTGTAAAAATTTGTACTGCTCCAGAGCACTTTAGGTATTTTACAGTAGTTCTTATTTTCAGACAATAATCTGATGTTGCTAAAATGTTAGCTTTGATAAATAAAAGGAAAAAAATTACAGTTCCAGCTAGGTAAGTACTACAATGTCAAATTTTGCTTTCTGGAATTAGTTGTACATAGAGTCCCCTTGCAACCATCCCATAAACTCCAACACACACACTCATGCATGCATTCAGAGAGACTTCCAATCAAATACACATTTTTTTGCTGTTTTTTTCTTCTGCTGCCTATTGATCCATCAGCCTATTCTTGTCCAGCTGGCTTATTTGTTCCTTTCACTAGTGCAAGGCCCAGCAGAAATCGGCCATCATACCAGCCTGACCTATAACATCTGCAGAATGGCAAATTAAGCAGCCAAACCTACATGAATGTGTGTTTTCCATTTTATGGCAGCTGTTTGTGGAGCTGATTGAAAGAGTTGCCAATCAAAATGTAGAGATTTGTATTATACAATGATATGCAATGCTTACACAATATCTGACAAAGTATTGTTTTGAAGTAGAGGTTTTAACTGTTAAATGGCATCTCATGTTTCCTGACAACATATTCCATGTATAAGATGCTATAAACTTAACTGCAATACTACTTGCATCCACAATACAACAGGAAAAATGCAATAATCAGCAACAAACTTCAAATTTTCACCTATTAATAAATCACAACAATTTGTCTACACATACATACAAATGCATGGCTCTAGTTTGGGAAAGCAATATTAATAAATGCAAGTCCTGCAAATGCAGAAAAAAATGCAGTTGCCAAGAAAATAAGCACTTTTTGAATTGTCATTGTGGTCCTAGGAACCCCCACAGGAACCCATAACTGCATTCATGATCCAAATGCTAATTTACACACATTCAGAGTTTTTTTCTTTTGCATCATACTACAGTTGTGGGACAGTTTATAAATTGACCACCTATGATGGGTATACTTTTATTGCCTTAAACTCATTAGGCTAATTTGTTACAGTATAACAGTTATACAGACTTCACATAACTAAAAGAAGTGAAAGTCTTAACTGTGCATTTATGTTGAACTGAAAATACCTCATAGCTTTCTTGTTATAAGTGTAATTTCTGTTCCTTACCCATCATCATTATATTATTTAAGTATTTCCCATGGCTAATGTTACTGCTATAACTCTAGTGTCATCTCTAAATACTAGAACAAAATAGCCCTGCTTATAAGGCCTGTCCATCAAAAGCAGCTTTTAAAAATCCCTAGTCACCTGATAGAACACAAAATGGTTCGATAATTTCATCAGTAAAGACAACGACAAAGTGCTTTTCCTCCTCAATTTACTTACTCCTCCTATTTCACAAATCTTATTGCAGTTAATTCATGAAGGTCTCCTCACTTGGACTGTCCTGACCATTTCAACTGCGCTTCCTTATGGTCATAAACCTTGCAACTTGATATTTGTCCTTCTAAAAGTTCTTGTTATCTTATGTAATTTATATGAATACTTGAATGTTTACTTTTACACTTCAGTTGCATGTTTGCACATCTATCTGGGGTACTTCTTGTATGTGTTCTCTTTATTTTAATGGGTGCATTTATCTCTGTTCTGGTACCATCTATACAAGTAGCATGATCTTATCCAATCTATGTAACCTGAAACATGCAGTTTTTTTTTTGCTGTATACATACAGGTGGCCATTCCCTTTATCCCATTTGCACTTGTACACATAGCTGCTTCATGCTTTACCCTGCTTGTTTTATTATACAACTATATGTCTTGTTCTGTTTGCATGCAGTCCCGTGCTCTGATTTTGCTGTTTTATTTTACCTACATTTAACTGTAATAGTATTACACATTTTAATTATTTATTGTCATTACTTCCACAGAAAGCTATCTATGTCTAGTCAGAGTATCCCCATCAACAAACAAAATAAAATATTAAGAAGAATCATGATCTTTGTTAACATGTTTGCAGTTTTCATTTAGTTCGCTCTTAAACTTTGTATTTTTCTTGGGTATTAATGGCAGCCATTCAGTATTGATACCTGCCTTTGTGATGCAACCATGGGTGTCACAAGTGATAGCGGATAATGAAACATTTATAATTAATACTAATAGGTGCTTAATTTGGATTATATTGGGAGATGTTGGCATGGAAACAATATTCCAAAATGTATATTTGCTGAATTCACTATTCTTCTGTTTGCAGATCATACCTGGTATTAGCAATGTTGGCATTTTTCATTTTGGCAGTTTCATATAGAGCCATTCATCTACTTATGTATGCCATGGTAAAGTTATGCTATATCAATCTCCATACCACTATGCCTTCCTTACAACGAGCTTCAGTATACGACTGGTGAAAATGCCAATACAGTTTGATTCAAAATTAGTTGCTTATGATAAACTCTTCTAGGAATGAGATCAACTCCTCCTCTGTTTTATGGATAAATGCAATTGTAGAAATGAAATGGGCATGCATTGATAGATGAGCTAAATTTGACATATTGGTAGGATCATCTATAAAAATAAAACTTCTAAGTCATTTTACAAGCTGAGAGAGAGATTATGATTATTATGTGTGTAATCTGTACACTATTGAGATGGTGCTGTTGTATAAGGGCACCACTGTTTTGATTTTCCATCTTTTTCCACAGCTGTAGTACACATCTGCACAACTGCTAAATTTTAACTCTTCAGCAGTAATGTGGCATTTTCCAGGCATTCATGCTTGGTGATGGCTGATGAGGTTATCTAGGCTTGTTAGTGATGACAGCATTTTTGAAATGGAACCAGACAAGTTGAAAAACTGTTTGGATTGGCAATATCCTTCTGCTATGATAGAAAAGGTTGTGAAGGAAATGTCTCATTGGCGAAAAGGTTTCCCACTAATATTGAGCCCACTACATAATATTTCAATTAGGAATGCAAGAGATAACAACAAGAGTAATCATTTTCAAACAGTTATTGTTATCCTTAGTGTCCATTTTAAGACACAGAGACTCATATAGCAAATAAATAAGAAATGGAAAAACACTAATTCAGGTTACAACACTAAAGAATTAGGAGATATGCCCCACATTGTATATAAGAGAGGGAAGAACTTGTTTGTTTGAAAATGAGAATAAGTGTACAGAAGAACAGGATGTACAAATGCGAAACATGTAACTATATTAACAAGCATCTGTATATTTCAGAAGTAACATGGCAATACAGTACAGTGTTCCAATAGTTACAATTGTAAAACTAGGGGGATGGTATCCTTAGCTAACTGCCTTTCATGAGAGGCATTTTATGTAGGTAAAACTAAAAGGATACTTATTAGAGAATTATGAACATGTATACAATATTAAAAATAAAACAGTTCTGAATGTTTTCATATAAATATTAAATGATTTGTAAAAATTTGAATAAATTTGTATTTCATGTCATAGATGGTATGGATGTTTCACTCACGGGTAGTTGCTAGGAGACAACACTGGAGTATAAAAACTTAAGGTTGGAAGCAGCAAATCACACGGGAACTAAAGACCTGATATATTTTCAAAGTGTATTGAAATTATGGGCAGCAACGCGGAAATGTGCAATAATACAATGTTAACTAGTACAGTGTTGAACTATGGGTATTTATATTTATCCTTGTACTTAAATTTTTATTGGTTTTCATTGCGTTATACGTGGAATTTAAATATTATTTGACAGGATTAACTCAAAATAGTTAATCATATGATTAGAATATTATAGAAGGAAGAGAATCCTATGTTTTTTTACATTCTGATGAAGTATTGGATAAAATTGTTTGGAAGGTGATAATGCTTAATCTAATTTATTTATTCTTATTTTTTCTTGGTGGTCATAGTTTTAGGGTTTGGCATTTTTTTTACTCACACTAACAGTCTGAATAGACAGTTGGACATTTGTTAAAGGTATCATGGAGATGAGGTCAAGTATTTGCATTTTGCTGATATAGACTTTCTCCATATTAGGTCACTGTGGTTGGAGATTGTTGTCCTCAACTGCAGCAAAAATGGTGTAAAGTTTTATTAACTTTTAGGGTGAAAGGGCAATCCTGCACGTATGGGGTGTGTGGGATTTTACCTACCACTGATTAAATCATGTATTTGTATTTAAAGTACTGCTTTTAACCCTTTGAACAATCTACGCTATAGCAACTTACTTGTTAGCTCTTATGAACTTGAAATATAAATACACAGGCTGAAAAGGTTCTGTTAATATTAATTTTGTAATCTCATCTTATGCACCTTTGGTGGGAAGACCATAGAAGTAAAGTTCAGTGCACAAAGCAAAAGCAATTGTAGAAGAAGGCCAGCACCAGTTTTCCTGTATCACAAATCTATACAGTGGAATAGTAAACCAGTAAAATAAGACTCTTATTGTGGGATGAAGGCTCTCACTATTTTTTTAAAACTAGGATGCAGTTTGTCCAAAGAAGGCATTTAATCTCACACAAAGGAGAGTGTCTGCTTGTGAAAAAGTCACCTGGTCTTGTTGACCAAGTGTAGTTGCCATTAAGGTGAAAATTTTGCCAAAACTGAACTAAACATGTTATGTACTTATATAGCCTGTTTGCTGTAACTATAGTGAAATATAGTGAAATAGAGAAAACATAAAGTGTTCTGAGATAAGCAATACAGATAGTGCCTCTCTTCAAGTACTCAGTAGGAACATCTTGGATAGTGCACTTTGGGAACATTAACTGTAATGAGGGTTGGGAGAGTGGTCTAATGGTTAAGGTGTTTACCTTATAAACACAAGGTACAAGGTTTGAATCTCACAGGGGACAATTGGCTAGGCTTAAAATGGCTTGCAAGGGCAGTTAGTCTAGTACTAATCTATGAACCTATAAAAAAGTAGCAAAACAGGATAGCCTTCTACATCCTGGCACTGTTGTGAATGTATTTTATTTAATGTTTTATTAGCACTAGACACTGATACTGATATTTTCACTTTGAGAATAAGTGCATGCCTTTAACAGGCATAATTCATTCTTTCTTTGCCTTAACTGTTAAGGCAAAATATATAAAAGTAAGTCCATACTGGTAAAATTATTACATTTTTGACACTTTAACTGCTCTATTACATATTTACTTATTATGCTTTGATGTGTGTATTATAAGTTATTCCCTCTATTTTACAGTAATGAACATGCTACAGACTTAGAGATGTTAAGGAGGCTAGTAGTTCAGCCTACATTACTTCATATGGTCAGCTGAAATCAGTAATAAACTTATTTCAGAATGTTTCATTTCATAAAAAATGTGCTACCTCAACATATTTGTTTTTTATAAAAAAAATTATATGGGTTTCAGTCTTCACTTATTCTGTACATTTATACAATAACAAATGAACATGCTTTCTGCTTGTGTCTTACGTCTTCCACTCCAATGCTATTAGTGTTATTTTAACAGATCACTTACAAGCACATCAGTCTTGTGAGACTAACCTCGTAGCAGCAAATGCTCTTGTTAAGTGATTGGGGGTATTCTAAAGATTAGTCGTCTTGCTGGGGGGTGGGATTCCAAAGATGAGCTGTCTAGCTAGAAATACTCCTCATGTCCTTATTAACAATGTATACAGAAAGAGTGTGAGTGTCTGTGTGAGAGTATTGCAATTTGGCCTGCTGCATTCTAGTAAAACAGACAAGCCAATAAGTAGTTGACAGCATTAGCACCTTTAAAACAGTTGTACTAGTACACTAGTTACATTCCTGTGTTCCTTGTACATCCTGCAGCCAGGCTTTGAAAGCTAACTTTTTCTTTTAGAAGAAAACCTCATTCCATGTCTTGAATGTTTTTTTTTACGTAAGTAATAATACCTAACAGTAAGTTTGTATTGTGTAATACTGCACTATCCAAAAGCATTTTGAAGCTTTGTACTGCATTTGGAGTGGCTCACTGTCCATGAAAGACTGTTTAATACCCAGTATTTACGCACCTGTTTTTATGCTTGAAAATGGACTGTCTGTAAAGATGCATTTAAATATTGATTTTTTAATTATCTTTATGTGCATTTCTATGCAAAATCATTCCTCCAGCTCATGTTACAACAAGCTGTATAATGTTTTAGTTACGTATATGTATTGAAGTAACAGTGCTTTCAGTAAACAATATAAAGACATAAGTATGTATGTATGCAGTTTTAACTATGTTCATTTTTTTGTGAATTCTGGGGTCTACTTCAAATGAGCGAGCACTCATTTGAACGAAACCCATATAACCGAAATCAAGTAACCGAAATCCCAAAAGAATGAAACCTTACAAGAACGAAACACAAAATGATGACAACTTTTGGGATAAAGCATACTGTCCATAAAAAAAAAAATAAATAAATAAAAATGGCCAAACACTTCTAAATGACACCCTGGGGGAAGGTGCCCCCCACCCCCTATCCCTTGGAACTTCAATATACAAACTCCGAGATCGCACTATCTTGTGGTGAAGGGCATATGTACATGTAGTTAGCAACTGCTTCAGTGGACTGCAGGTCTATTAAGTTTTATAAGAGAGAAATAATTTATAAGTTTCTTGGAACAAATATTGCTGCCATTACAACACACTGAAATTGGTGGGAAGAAGATTGTTTTTATGTACAGCCACCTCAAAGTAATCCATTATGTACAGCCATCTCAAAGTAATCCACTGTGACACTTTTAAAACTGTATGGCATAGAGATCTTCTCAGACTGTGGCATTATAAAGTTTATGTTAATAAAGTTTATGTTAGTTAGTTGGGTAACTCTGGTGTTCCTTATATGTTATGATTGATGTGATTAATGCAACTGGAATTGCTTGGTGTTACTAATACTGTCCTAAAACAGGTTCCCACTTAATAACAAGTGGTAATAAAAACAATTCCATTCTGTTCTAATCATTACAAAACCTCACAGTCTCCTGGACTTCAAATTCTTATTGTATTAGGCTACAGAATACCTTATACACACAGATCAAAATACATTGGCATAGTCTTAGATGACACCTTTTCATTTAAAGACCTTGCCCATACAACCATAAAAATTGCAATAATCTCTTGGTAGCTTATTTGAATAAGGCACAATGAAACTCATGTCTGCTCTTGTACATTCCAAACTATTCTGTGGCTTAATTCCATTAAATGTTTGGCAAGGACTCTTATTTCAAAAACTAGACCTCAAAAAAAAAAAAAAAAGATTCAACAACACTAGGAGGACAGTCCTCAACTCCAAGACATTTAGTTATGTGAAGATTGGCCTTATTGCTTCAGGGTCTTTAGATGGTCATTTTCCTAGCATAATATCCTCCATCCAAGGGAGAATCCTTCCCTAGTCACTGTTGCTGCTTGTAGTGGGGTCTGAGGTTTCCTGCCTACTTGAAATATAGAGCAGTGTAACCACCACTGAAGATGGTCTGTGGAGGATAGTGCAATTGTTTTGGAAGGAAGATGAAGGCTCTACAAGCAGTGGGCTTGAAGTAACCACTGTAATATTCTCATACGAAAGCAGGAGAATTCTACCATCAAATCTGAAGAGGGCATCAGACCTAAAACACTGAGAACCAGGGCAACTGGTGGGGGTGCTATATAACAGATGTTTGACTAGAGATTGCAATGCTTGAATTCTTTCCTGTGGAAGACAGCCAAATGAAAAAGTCTAAAAAGGAATTAGGACCTTGGGATTTTCATTGATATGCTTAAGGATTTGCAAATATGAAGGAGATAATCTCTGGTTTGCTGAAGAGACTCCTTTGAAGAGGCAACCAGGATCCGGTCATCTAGGTAAAGGAAGAGCTTGCATCCCTGAAGCCATAGGTGAGCTGCTACAATGGCCATAAATCTGATGAACTCCCTTGAGCCTGTGGTGAGATGAAATGTCAGCAGTACCTCTCAAGTGTCCAGATTTTCACAGAATGTCCAGATTTCGGCCTCATATATTTGGTCTATTCTTCATATAATTTGCAGTTTTCTGGATTTTTGAGGCAAGTCAGTGAGGACTGAATTCAATAAATAATGACATGCATTTGAGTTTCAGACTTCACATCTTTCAGAAAATGCATGGTAACACAAAACCTTTCTGAGTTCATAAGAATAATATTTAAAATTTGTCCAGATTTTTGTGCTAAGAGGTTGAGAGCTATGATGGCAACACTCTGAATTTAATATTACCAGCTCTTATTGGACTCTTTTACTATATTTTTGTGAATGCCAGCACCATGAAGATCCACTAACTACACCTGCTCATTCTCCCTGAGGCAGGATAGAATTTTCTGTAGAGTGACCATACTGAACAAGGTCTTTCTCAAAGGAGATAGTGGAGATCTTTCCAAAAATGGAACAGAAGATCCTCTGAATACTACCCTTCTTACCCTTTTGTCTTTGGTGATGGTGTTCAACAAGTATATGAAGAAGGAAAGATGGCCTCCAGTGTGCAGCAGTCAGGCAGACCTTCAAGGATTATAGGGGTCATGTCAGAGAGAGAGGCCCATAATATCCCTGTTTCTTCAGACCTCCTTGGCCTGCATCCATTGAAGAGGTAATTTCTGCTCCAGTGTGCAGTAGTCAGACAGACCTTCAAGGATTATAGGGGTCCTGTCAGAAAAAGTCCCATAATATCCCTGGTTCTTCAGGTCTCCTTGGCCTGCATCCATTGGAAGGGACCATTTCTGCTATATCCACTTATGTCTCAGGATAAGTTTAACTGGCATTAAGAATTCAAAAAGCAGAGAGAACAAGGGCCTTTCTGATTTTTACTGCAAGATCGCTGTGGGATACTCGAACTTGACTCCTAGAGTAGCAAGAGTCTTTACCATTTTGCTCAAACTTTTGCAACTTTACTTTCACTAATAGGCTAAACAACCCATCAAAGGGAGCATTTGTTAGGGACAGTTTGAAGTTGTCCGGAAAGTCACAAAGTTACAGTCGAGTATGATGCCTCATGGCTATGCCTGCTCCAGCTGTCCCTGGCCATTTCATCCACCACATTATGTATTAAGTGCATGCACAGGTACATTTTGCTGGACATGTTAGTCATATGTGTAAACATGTATTTATTGGAAATGAATATGATGTAACTGGTAAGATACATAGGTTAACCCAATATTTACAACTGTCTTTCTAATAGGGTCGTGTATGGTATCAAATATAGTGGTGTGCAGACAAAATGATATATTGGGCAAACGGATGGTTAACATAATGCATGAACATTTTTCTGACATTTGTAATAACAATGTATCTAGTAGTGTGGTAGTGCATGCATCAAAATGTCATAGTAGTAATGTTAATGATATTAAATTTATGGTTTTGGCCAAAATTAATTTGTTTACATGGAGTGATGTTAGTATGTGTTGAATAAATTAGAAGCTAGAATGATTATTAAATATTGCACCATATTGCTAGATGGGTTGAATAGTAAAACAGCTTAGAAATGGTTGAAATATTTGATTTAGGGTTATTTATTTTGAGTGTTTAATAAATTCTTAAGTTATATACAGTATATTTGACTATTTTTAATTTTTCATGTGTTGGATAAATATTTGATTTAGGGTTATTCATTTTGAGTGTTGAAATTCTTAAATTATATACATTTGATTTCATTTTTCTTATGTTATATAATTACTACTATTTTTGGCTATGAGGTGTTAAAGTTCTTGATTCATTATATAAAGGCCAGATGTGTACAGGGTATTTGATTCCTGCATAAGTCATGGAGCTGAGAAGTAATTATAATCGATTTTATGTCATTCTTCATCCAGCTTTGCAATTTCATTATTTTCTGTGTAATTCTTCAATAACACAAGCAGTGGTGGTAATGTCAGAAGCCTTAGCCAGGTCAAGATAAGCCATGTGCACAGAATGACCAGTGTTCACAGCTCCTCTAATCTTTTCAAAGAATCTAAGTTCAGAAGACAGGTTCTGCCCTTCACAACACCAAACAACTGACTGGGATCTAGATCAGTTAGGTTGCCTATGTCTAGATAAATGAGTTCTGGTATATATTCCATGGCTTTGCATATAAGACTGATGAGGGTGATGGTCTATAATTACCCAGGCTATGAAGAAGGACCACCCTTGTGTAGGGGAGTCACTGTGACTTTTCTCCAGGCATCAGGAACAAACCATTTAGAGAGAGTAAGGTTGAACAATTTAAGTAAAGTCTCCAACAGTGCAGATTTGGTACTGGCATTGTTGAGAATGCAGCCTGGTATATTGTCCAGTCCTATGGACATGTTATTTTAAGCCTTTGACAAGAATTCTAAGATTTGAGGGGAAACTAAATTCTTAGAGATGGTGGGGGCAGCAATGTGGGTAGGAGGGTTAAAGTTGCCACTAAATCTGTCTGCTAATTTAATCACTATATCCCTGTAATCAGAATGGATTAAATTACTATGGATGACATAACTGCATTGTTGAACATTATTCCTTAATTTTCTGACATAACTGAAGAAAACTTTGCATTTTCCTTTTAATCTGTAGCAGTTTTAAGTTCATTCTCTGCTTTAAATTTTAATAGCGTTTTCGGAATTTCTTGCTGGCATGCTTCAGTGTAGTCTTGAGGTAGGGAGATGGACATTTCTTGCATCTTTTTATTATTTTCCTTTTTGTGTTGCACAGTTCATTAACAATGAAGTTTCACCAAAGAGGCCTTATTCCTGAACTTATGATTGCATTTAGAATGGATGGGTACCGACTTTTCTATGCAGCTGTTCAGGTGATCAATGAATTCAGAAGTGAATCTAGCGGCTGCCTCCTTTGGTTCCATTTGCAAGGGATGGTTGAAAATTTTGTATGTATCATCTACAATCTGAAGTCAGTTTTCCTTGGAGAAGTCACTAAAGATAGTCTCATTTATTGGTGGAGTGGTACCAGTAAACCCTGACGTAGAAGATGACCGATTTTTGGTCAAATTGTAGGGTGGTACCACTAGCCTGACATAGAAGATGACTGATTTCTGGTCAGATTTAACCAGGAATGAGGAGTTGAGAGGTGGGGTGCAGGCAGGGGCCTAGGATGGTAAGGTCATGGTCAAACAATTACATTCTTTGTGGAGTTGTTTTCCAATTTGCATCAGTACATTGCTATTAATAAAGCCTAGGAAATGTTTAGCTTAACTATTTTTCAGAGATTTAAGTGTGCCAGTCTTTGCTTGGGTAATTCAAGTCCCGCTATTAAAAAGGTATTTGGTTTGATATTCAATGCCTCAATGTTGCTGGGTAATTTCTGTAATCTTTGGGTCACATTGAAGAGGATCTGTAGCTATGAGTGAAGTAATTGTTGGATTTGTTAAGGGTGATTTGGAGCTCCAAGTTAAGGCTGTGGGTAATTTATCTGAAGTAATGTTGTTTCTAACAAATATAGCTACTCCCCTGCAGTTACCCAGGGGTCTGAAAACATAATAGGTGTTAAATCCTGGTACAGATGAAGCATTGTCAGTACACTCAAACCATGTCTCAGCAACTAAATAAATATGAACGTTTTTGAGCTGGAGTAGGGCACTTCAGGTTCTGGCATCTTTCTATTTAAACTCTAGCATTGAGTGAGTGCCACCTTGATGATGTGCAAATCTGAGTTTGAGTTTTTAATGTAGGAATGTGCGGTAAGGGACCTCTGTCTTAAAAGGCACTAAAGGGCAACAAAGGCTTTATCCAGTATTGGATGCCCAGCCATCAATGGTAAAATGAAGTCTTATCTACCATATCATTCCATGTTAATGCATACTGACTCTCCTTAGAATAACACTAGCTGCACAGCTAATTGCTAAGGTCAATGATCTTGCCTTCATGCCTAGGTCACATTCTTGATGAAGGCAAGATACTGCTGAAGAGCTTTGTCTTTGCTTTTGCTGATTCTCACACATGCTTAGTAAGTTATGTTATGTCTGTCTGCATGTCCCTCTCTGTGGAGCATCTCAGAGGGGGCATTTATATTCCTTTCCATATTCCTCATCATCACCATCCTTTTTGCTATAACAAAAATGTTATCCTTTTAAATTCCACTTGATTTCAATTCTTGTTAAATAATACTATACTTCCAAGTTCTCAAATTTTTCATCTGGCCATCTATCCATCAATAACCTTTTTTCCCAGTTTCTGCATATGGGCTTGGGGGTGTCACTTCAAAAGTGACAATCATCTAAAGCCAAGATATACAACTGCCAGTGGCTAGTTCATCCACACCACACATGCTGCTGCGCCACTGTGCCACTGTGCCACCCAAATTTTCCATATTCTAGAAAAGTAAATCTTATCCAAATCATCTTGTTGTTGTTCAGTGCCCATTTGATAACAATATAAAACTATTTTCATACCAGTCTCTTCCCTTTCTTTTATTTTTTAATAAGTATTTTTCTTACAACCACTTAACTCTAATACATGTCAGTAAGTATGCACTCAATTATTTACTACATCCAATAGTTTATGCACTAACTTTCATACACCACCTTATAAAGCATTGCTCCATAAATATGTAGTCCTGATTTTCATGCAGCATTTTAAATCTTTGCATTCTTTCTTTTTTTTTTTTTTTTTTTTTTTTTTAGCTTGTTGAATTTCTGCAGATTGTCTTGCCCAAGGATCAATGTGATAATACATTATAACCCATTCATGCCATAATGTCTTACTCTGACCAGTATCTTCCATATGTATTTTCCATTATTCAGTTTTGTTTTCATATTCCAATATTTCACTTCTTTCTATTATTTCATCTCTTAAGCCTGCTCATCTTTTCCAAGGTTTCTATGTATTTCACAGTTTGTAAGTGAGCATTTATTTTTCCTTTTTCATATTTTATGCCCTGGGATTCGGAAAGAATTTGACTACAGGTGTTATGAGCTATGGCCAAAAGGGACTGGTTCCATAATTGTGGGAAATGTGATTCAAAGACATGTTGGCTGCAGAGAGAAAAGATCTCATGTGCTAAATTGCAAGTCTCTGAATCACATGGTGTTATTAGTGCTGTGGTAATTATCTCTGTTGGCCCACGTGTCATTGGCACAGGTACTTTCCTTACTCATTCTCCCACACGCATGCACACACACCATACCTCTCAACTGTCCAAATTTTCACAGAATATCCAGATTTTTGGGTTGTGTTTTTGGTCTGTTCTCATAAAATTATGGGTTTCTGGAATCACTGGCAAATCATTGAGTAGAAAAAAATGGCAGTCATTTGAATTTGAATTCACATCCTTCAGAAAATTCATGATAATGCAAAACCTGTTGTTCTATCAACTTTCTAAGTTTGTAAGAGCAATATTTAAAACATGTCCCTATTTGTGGGCCTTTGGCCCCTCCATTATTTTTGGCTTTGCTCCAGATTTCTTGCTCTAAGAGGATGAGAGCTACCTCTCTCTCACACACACACACACACACACACACACACACACACACACACACACACACACACACCTCCTAACTGTCCCGTAGTTTAGGAACATCCCTGATTTATCTTTTTGTATTTCTTTCTAAATCATGAGTGATAAGTTAGTCAGTGATGGCAGGCATTAGGGTATCATTCTGTTTCTTGTTCAAAAAGCAAATTGTAATACTTCAGAAAGTGCATTATCATGATATACCTATTGCTCTGTTAACATTAACTTTTTAAGCGACGCGGAGTAAAAATTAAAACATCTCCCTGCTGTCCTCCAAAGTTACTTCTGGCTTTTTCTGAAAGTCTTGAGCATAGCTGTTGAGAAGAATGACCCCGCTCCCCCCACAAACACACACCCATCCATCCCTCTCAACTAGCTCTGGTTTTACAGAACATTCCTAATTCTACCTTATACTTGCCCTGACCTTTATAGCTGACAGATCATTAACAGTGAGTCAGTAGTACTAGAAATTAGAACATATTTATAAATTACCTCTCAATGTAAGAGTTGTGTTGTAATGCAGAAAAATAAAATGTTAATGAGATGATTCATGAGCCAAGGGTAAAGGGTTTGAAGCTTTTTTTTCCTTATTCTTTTATTTTTTTTGTTTGTTTAGTTGTAAGTTACTTAGGCTAATATTTAGAGAATGCCCAGTAACTAGTGGTAGTGCAAATGACTAAAGCTCTGACTAGGTAAAGAGTTGCTTTCTGTTCCATGGGCAATGGGTTCAAATCTTTTTTCCCCATTCATTCATTCTTTTTTTTATGAGTTAGGCCAATATTTAATGAGAGTTCTGGGCATTTAGAGTTGCCTCCTGTATGCCTTATGTTTTGTATGCTGCAATACTTGTTCTATTAACTTTTTAAGAGACTTAAAATAATATTTCTAATCTCTGGTGTCTAGTGTCTTCCCCTGATCCACACATTTTTTTTTACTGCAGATCCTGCTGTTATATACATTTTTTAACTTACTTTACAGGTTCTTAAGTACTTATTAGGCTATTTATCTGTAATGGTCTTAAGTCTAACCTTACAGTCTCATGATAGTTTTTTAGACCTTATGTACTGTGTTTGAATAACCCAGAGGTGGTTGGGAAGAAGGATATGGTCATTCCTGTTGTGACAGTTGCTTGGACAAGTACACACCAGAAGGGGTATAATATTTAGTGACAGGCCAAATGAGAGTTGAATACAGTGAAATGATTGCATCCCTGGACCTGGACACCATGCTTTTAGATATAAGGGGTGCAATGAGAAAGGATTTCCTTACAATACTGAATATGTGGTGATAGAAGGACAGTTTGTTATTGACATGGGTTCTTAGATCCGTAATTATGGCATCAGCTTTCAAGGATGTGTTGTGAATGTGATAGTCGCAGGGGAAGTCATGTTTGCTGAAGGACACTACTGTACATTTTGTGGCATTTAGTTTTAGTCCATGGTTTTGACACCAGCTATTGGTTTGGGAAATATCCTCTTGGAAGATATTGGTGTCCTCTGTGGAGTTTATGATGTCACCAAGTCTGTGAGCTACAGACATGGTCAGTAATAAGCCCTTTACACTTGCTTTAACCTCTGTGAAGTAAATATCAAAGAGGAGTGGCCAAAGGACTGAACCCTGGGGTATACCACAAGTGACTGGTCTTTGGGAGAAGGTGTAGCTGCTCTCCTTTATGTCTTAGCTTCTGTTTGGAAGCCAGTATGCTATCCAATGAGCTATACTGGGATCTGCATTAGCTTCCAGAGTTTACCTGCAATGCCTAAATGTGGGATGGTGTTAAATTTCTTTATGTGGTCTGGATATTGTTCATTGCTTCAGTAGTTGCATTCAGGTTTACCATGTTCAGTAGACAGGATCTGCTTTTAGCATATCTGAACTGGCTTGAGTTCAGAAGTTTGTAGCTTGTCTACATCTCTATTAATTCCATAGTTATATGTACAGAGTGGAGTCTGAGCTATATTTGGGCTTCCCCTGCATTGATCCTAGAAACTGATTAGGATAACTGCTGTGGGCCTGTGATTGAAATAGAAAGGGCCACTGCCAGTGGAAGCAGCTCTTGTTATGTCTTACTGCTGGTGGCAGCCCTTTCTGAATTTGGATCCTTATCCTTAATATCTAATATAAATGTATTGACATTAAATGCGCCATATGATTAAACAAATAAAAAAAATAATAAAAAAATTCAAAATTTTTTATATAAAATGGTCTCTTCTAATGAAGTTTGGCCTTTATACCCAAATCACAAGAAATGTTATTGGCAATATCTTCTCTGTCACACTTGGAAAATCAAAAGCTGACCCTGTCTCTCTTAATTGACCTAATGTCACTACATTGACCAGATAAAATATTTTTTGCAAGTGTCAATTTAAAGAATTTGTAGCGTTTTACTGCATCCTATATCTCTTTCAGTACATCATCCCGCAGTTTTATTATATCTGCTTACTTTATTTGTTTTGTTTATTATTTTCTTGTCCAGGCTAGAACATTGATCCAAATGGACCATTTTTATGTTCAGTCTTGAGTTCACAAATCACATGAAAAAAGGATACAAGATAGTATAAGACACTGGTTGTACAGTAATTACAGTTAGCACTTTATAAAGTTCATTCCCACAATTGTCAATTCTGCTTTAGAACAATAAATCCCATTCTAGTAATTTCCCCCAAGCATTTACTTATATCTTTAATAATTAAACCTACCTGTCAATTGCATTTCTATCTATTTCACTGCTTCTACCAACCAGTTTACATTGCCTGCACTCAATATAATATCACCTGTATAGGAAATAATTAAGATATATATTAACCCCTTTCAGTTTCTTACAAATGTTCTCAGCAATATCCTTCATTACTAAAGAAAAGGTTGGGAGGGTGGCCTAATGGTTAAGGTGTTTGCCTTAGAAACACAAGGAGCAGGGTTTGAGGGATAAGGGAGGGATAATTGGCTAAAAAAAAAGGGCAGTTAAGGCAGTTAGTAGTTAACCACCTACCTGAAAAAATGGTGCTCACTGGACAGCCTTACTGAATGCCTTTCTGCATTTTTATACTTTTACTTAAACTATAAACTAGAGCTCTCTTAGAATGTACAGTATAGGCTGATTTAAAAAAATCTTACTATTTTTTGATTTGATTTTATTTAAATTAGGAAGAGAATGTTTTTAATTTATAAGGCTGCAGGAACTGTTATAGCCATTTTGTATCCCTTACTGCTATTTCCGTTAAATGTCATATAATTAAGGTTTTGGTATGTTAACTGAATATGGGCGGCCACAGTGGTAGAGTGGTTAGCATTGCCACCTCACAGCAAGAGGTTCTCCGGTTCGATCCTTGGCTGGGATGCCTTCTGTGCAGAGTCTGCATGTCCTCCCTGTGGTCATGTGGGTTTCCTCTGGGTGGTCCAGTTTCCTCCCACATCCCAAACACATGCTGTAGGTAGATTGGACACTCTAAATTGGCCCTAGGCTTGAGTGCGTGCGTGTGTGTGCCTTCTGTTGAAGGTTGGGTGCCGGGCTGGCAACTTGACACCATAAAACTCCACTGCCAATCATGAGAGGACAGGTCATCTGCTGTGGTGACCCCTAACCAGGAAAAAGCCGAAAGAAGAAGTATGTTAACTGAACATAATTTGTGGTTAGATAAGTAGAAGTGAAGGAGTATGCAATATGTTGCACAGGTTTTTGTCACAGTTTTTATTGTTGTACTAAAAAGTAATAAAGAACAATTAAAACAAAATGTACTATATTTTTATTTTTTCATTAAGTTGTTAATACTCATAACTACATATGTACAATGTTGTCAAATGCCTTATTAATGTCTCATCCCACAACCTTTACATCTCCCCAGTCCTACAGAATACAATGCATCATTTCCTGTATTATAACCAGCACTTCCTTAACCTGCTTTTTATACATACAATTGCTTATACCAACACCTTTAACAAAACTATTTTTAAACCATGTTTGCATGATTTCCACAATTTAACTGGTATTGTTTAATCATGAAGGTCTCCTGTTCAAGTCTGCCACATTCCCTTTTTATGAAATGTGCTTAATCATATCTTTCCAAAATCCTATCACACCTAAAGCCTTTTGTTTTGCATCCATTCCCTACCTGTGCAAAATTTTTGTCTGTTCCTTTTACACTTCTCTGTTAGTTATCCAGATCATCTAGGACAAGTATAAGGCTTTCTTTAACCCTTCTCAATGTAGTTTGTTTTCCATAGAAAGTTCCTTTATCAACCCTTGATTTGCTTCTTCGTTGAGTTCTCTTAACTGCCCAAGATCTTTTGTCCCTTTCTTCTCCCAATTTATGTAATCCAGCAATATAACTCTTAACTTCTTGCATTGTTTTTTTTTTCACTTTCCAGCTTCCACCCAAAGTTTATTTGATGGCATTTCTTCTACATATTTCCTGATAAAGATAGGCACGTCTTTCCATTCTTGCAATTGATCATTTTACCTCTGTAAAATTAGGAAATTTCCCTGGTGCTCTGATCAAATTTCTCCCAGTCATTATGAATGCTACCTTGGATCTCCCTGAAGAGAGGCCCCCTGATCCAATGGGACTAATCCATCAACAAATGATTAAAAAAAAAGTTGTAGGGGTCATACCAAGAATCTTAGTGTAGTGTATGTATGTATGTGTATATATATATATATATATATATATATATATATATATATATCAATCAACTGGAGTACAAGATAAGCTTTATTTATTAAACATTTCACTCAATCCTGAAATGTATTTTTTTTTGTTATAAACACATTTATTGAATTAACACTTATGACATAGGCAAATTTACATTTATACAAAAGTAATCAAACTGTATTAAACATTAACAGACATTATACTTTACATATATTGCTATGTATAAAACAACATAAGCAATATTATGTAAATTATCCATCTCCTGCCCCTTTATTAAACAAGAAACATCTTTATTAAACCATCACTTATGACATAAGCAATCATACATTTATATAAATGAAAACAAACCACACCAATACAATCCTAGTTACAAACATTTTACATCACAAACCATACTAACACATTCCCAGTTGCAAACATTATACATCACTTACAGTCTACCCATTCATTTTCAGTCAAAAATTGCATAGCTCGTTTAAGTCCTGCCTTCTTTTAAACCTCATTCTTCCCCTGTTATGTATTATTCCCACAATTCCTATTTTGTCCTACCCTTTTCTAAAGATCCCAATTACAATTGTTTTATTTCTGTTACTATATTTACTAATTCTAATATAGCTGGTTTAGATTTTGATTTCCATCTTCTAGTAATTGCTTTTTGGCAGCCACCATAATTAGACACAGCAAGGCCTTACCATGTCTAGGCAATTCGGATTCTGTATTATAGCTCCGAAAAATTACCTCCGTCATCACACCAGTCTGCCCACCCAGCATCTCTGACAGTGCATCCTGGAAGGAATCCTTAAAGTCTGCCAATCCACTGCACTCCCAGAAAATATCTTCCCAAGTATCTCTTTCTTGCTGGTCTGTGATGGATTCACACACCTACTCAAATATTTTTATGCCTCAAGCTCCTCACTACTGTGTATCTTCATACCTGTTTGATGCTAACTTTTTGAACATGCTTTTCTGAACTTTTTAATAATAAATAATAGAAACATGCTTTAAGGCAAGCCTTGCTTACTGAATGCTGGTAGAATTGAACTTACTTGACCTATGAAGTTGTTTACCAGCTCAAAAGGTGTTTACCAGTATTAGGGAGACTTAAAAGAGGAACTATTGCAAGTTATTGCAAGTTTGTGGGTTAACTGTTCTTTCAAAAGGGAAAGCAATCAACAGCCAGTAATAGATTGGAACTCATCTTTATTTGATTTGATTGCTTTAATTTAAGGCAAGCCTGAGCATACAGCTGTTGAGCTGGTGTCGGCCCTATCTTGACTGAACGGATAGCTACACAGTTAGTGCTGGAGTCCCCTATCAGTGCAGTAAGCAAACATGAATCTTTTGATGCATATGCTTCTGAGTACAAAGATTATTTCTCTTGATTTAGTTGTTACTGAATATGATTTGTTTTAAATTAGTATTTTTAGCTAATTAGTGTTTTAGTTAATAAAGTGTTTAAGCTTGTGCCTTGGTGTCTTGTGTCATTTGTTCTAAACTGTATTAGCCTCAGAATTGAAATAATGAACTGTAACACTGTCACACCTCCAACATTTGCTGTCTACCTGAGGAAAAATTCTCTGGAGTCTATTTGGGGCATAAAAATATCTATGTAAACATTTCCAAGCAAAAATCCTAATTCTTCAAGATTTTATTGCATATTTTGGAGGCAAGCATATATCCTCCCATTGTTCCTTTGTGAATTGCTTATCCAACCTGTATTCCAAATCTTTTTTTGACCTCCTATGATTAATTCTTATAGTTAACATGTAATAATTTATATGCTCTACTAATTATCGCTTTTTTAATGGAAGCGTTTCTTCTAAATTTTACTAAAAACTCTACCACTGCTGGTTTTTCATTTAGGACCCCTCTTTTTCTCTTTGACTATACTCTAATATCAATCCTTGATAAGGAAGGCAATCTCTAACCAGCAGTCCAAATAAATTCTTGGCTTCTTCCCATTCTATTACATTTCCCTCTCTAGTTATTTGCTCCCAATACTTTGGTTCCTTTGCCAGTGTTTTCCAATAAATTCCAGCCCCTTCTTGCCTAGTGTCTGTGTCCCTAACTGCAGTCATTCCTATCAGTAGAATCTCCTTTCTCCATTCCCGTGTTGGTTTAGTTCTTAGAATACTTTCTGCTACTTTATGGATATAATATTCTGTATAATTATTACTCTCCTTAAAGGCTTGCATCCAAAATTCCAGTATCTCCTTGTTTCTTGAGCTTCTCTCCTGTTTCAACATCATCCCTTTCTACTATGAATTGTAGTTTTCTGCTTTTGCTGTGTATAGGAGCCTTAACTTTGTTGCTCTGAAATACCCCTTCAAACTGGGTAATCCCGATCTTCTCTGTTCTACTGGAAGAATCAGCTTATCCCACTTGACTGTAGCCATCTTCCTCTCCCAGATAAAGTCATTCATCTCTTTATTAATTGCTATACACAACTTCTCTTCTGGTTGACAAAATTGTGCCTGACCTGTGTATAAAACTAAAGGGACTAAAAACATTTTGACTGCTTGTATTTTACTATTCATATCCATATAACAAAGTTCCATTTTCTCAGTATTTGCATTATCTTATTTAGTCTCTTCCACATATCCTTAGTTGCCACACCAGAATCATTTTAATCCATACTCCTAAATACTTAATTTTATCATGTCCCCATAAATACGGATATTGCTGAACCAATTCATGTGCGAGTACATAATTTACTACTATAGCCTTTGTTTTAGCTTCATTCATTTTGCATCCCGAAAAGTTTTGAAACTGACTCAAAACGTTCCACAACACTATAATGTCTCCTCCTAGTTTTGTCAGGTATAAAATAATATCATCTGCAAAGAGAGCCAGCATTTCTTGACTACCATACCAATTATATCCTTGAATTTCTGAGTCACTTATTTTATTTGCCAATGGTTATAAATGCAATGCAAATAAAGGGGAAAGAGGACACCCCTGCCTGTTTCCTTTGTTCAAACAAAAAATATCAGACTGGACCACACCCACTCTAATTTTTACCTCCAATCCCTCATACATCCTACTAACCAGCCTTATAATTTTTTCAGGAAATGCAAATACGTCCATTGCCTGCGCATAAAGTCCCAGCTTACTCTGGCAAATGCTTTCTCTGCATCAAGACTCACCAACATCAATGGTATCCTCTTACATTCTGCTTCCCTCTGGATCATCAGTGTTCTGTTAATGTTATCAAATGTTTGCCTCCCCTCCACAAAAGCACATTGATCCATATATCTCAATTTTCGCATTACTTTTGTCATTCTTTTAGCCAGTATAGACATGAACACTTTATAATAATGCTTTAATATTGAAATGGGCCTGTATGAAGTTGGGTCTGATGGATCTTTACTCTCTTTAGATATTATGACTATCATTGCTTTCTTCTAGGATATTAGTACTTCTTCTCCTCTTAAAATACTGTTAAACAAAACCTTCCAGATCTTTATCAGTGTTTTCCTCCTAGCTTCCAAACTTCCACAGGAATATGATCTGTTCCTGGGTTCTTTTCTATAGACTGGTTATACAGTGGATACAAAAAGTTTACACACCCCTGTTAAAATGCCAGTTTTTTTGTGATATAAAAAAATGAGACCACAATAAATAATTTCAAAACTTTTCCCACCTTTAATGTGACATATAACCTGTATAATTCAATTGAAAACAAAGAAATCTGTTAGGGGGAAAATGTAAAAAATAAAAAACATACAATAAGCTGGTTGCATAAGTGTGCACACCCTTAAACTAATACTTTGTTGAAGCACCTTTTGATTTAATTACAGCATTCATCTTCTTGGGTACACACCTGCCATCATTTAAAGAGACTCTGATTAACCCTAAATAAAGTTCAACTGTCCTAGTAAGATTTTCCTGACATTTACTCAGTTGCCTGCGAAAGCAAAAGCCATGGTTCACAGAGAGCTTACAAAGCATCAAAGAGATCTCATTGTTAAAAGGTATCTGGAGAATGGTACAAACAAATTTCCACAGCATTGGATATGCAATGGAACACAGTGATGATAGTCATCAAAAAGTGGAGAAAATATGGGACAACAGTGATGTTGCAAAGAACTGGATGTCCCTCCAAAATTGATGAAAAGATGAGATGAAAACTGGTCAGGGAGGCTGCCAAGAGATCTACAGCAACACTGAAGGAGCTGCAGGAATTTCTGGCAAGTACTGGTTGTGTACTACATGTGACAACAATCTCCCGTATTCTCCATATGTCTGGGCTATGGGGTAGGGTTGCAAGACGGAAGCCTTTTCTTACACACACAAAAATCCAGGCCCAGCTAAAATTTGCAAAACAATACATAGTCTCCCAAAAGCATGTGAGAAAATGTGTTATGATTTGATGAGACCAGGGTTGAACTTTTTGGCCACAAAAACAAAACTTCTCATCACCAAAAAAACACCATCCCCATGGTGAAGCATGGTGATGGCAGTATCATGCTTTGGGTTGCCTTTCTTCAGCTGAAACTGGGGCTTTAGTCAAGGTGGAAGGAATTATGAACAATTCCAAATACCAGTCACTTTTGGCCCAAAACCTTCAGGCGTCTGCTAGAAAGCTGAAGATGAAGAGGAATTTCACCTTTCAACACGACAGTGACCCCAAGTATACATACAAATCAACAAAAGAATGGCTTCATCAGAAGAAAATTTAAGTTTTGGAATGGCCCAACCAGAACCCAGACCTAAATCCAATATAAAATCTGTGTGGTGACCTGAAGAGGGCTGTGCATAAGATATGCCCTCGAAATCTGACAGATTTGGAGCACTTTGGCAAGGAAAAGTGGGCAGATATTTCCAAGTCAAGATGTGCCATGCTGATAGACGCCTACACAGGAAGACTGAATGTTGTAATTAAATCAAAAGATGCTTCAATGAAGTATTAGTTTAAGGGTGTGGACACTTATGCAACCAGCTTATTTTGCATTTTTTATTTTTTATATTTTTCTCCTAACAGATTTGTTTGTTTTTTAATTGAATTGTGCAGGTTATAGGATGCATTAAAGGTGGGAAAAGTTTTGAAATTATTTATTGTGGTCTTATTTTTTTATATCACAAAAACCTGGCATTTTAACAGGGGTATGTAAACGTTTTATATCCACTGTACATGACAATTTTTTATGTCATCTTCTACTATCCTAACTGATAGTAATTGAACCTTATCTACCTCTAACCTTGGCATATTTAATTCTTCCATAAAGATTTCCATTTTGTATCTTTCTTCATCTCCATATTTTTCTGCTTTATATAGACTTTCATAGAATTTCTGAAATATTTCAAATACCTCTACAGCATCTCTTGTTACTGGATCCCTAAGCTTTGCGAGACCCCTTTCTACTTTCTTTTGCCTGAGTCATTGTGCTTAAAGTTTTTGCCCTCTACTGTTGTTAAAAAAACAGTTACTTAACAGCAATCTTTCTAAAATTGTGCATATTATTGAGGTAATCCCTTATTTTTTGCTTAGCATTTTGCAGTTGATCCTCTTCTTGTTCTGCGAGATTCCCCCTATTCTATAATACTTTAATACTTGTCAGTCCCGCCAAATAATTGTTGTTACTTCTTAATCATATCTTTCTCTCTCTTTTATTTCCACCCTATTTTTAAACTCCACCTTAATTTTATCCCACTCCCTAGCTATATTTTCAGAAGAAATTTCTATCCACTCTAATAGGTCCTGAATAATCTCCACTACCCATTCCTTAAATTCCTTTCTTTTCAACAGATAGGTAAGAAAGTGCCAGTGTTTATTTCATTACCTTGTGTTTTTATTTTAGGTATTTTAGGCGCATGATCTGAAATAGCTACTGGGTGCGTATCAAGACCTTCAATTAAATGCACATGTTCCTGTGAAAATGTAAATTATGTCTAGCCTAGCCCAGTTTTTTATATGTTGGGAAATATGTAAATTTACTCTGAACTCCTATTACAGATTTCACATCTTCCATGCCAAAAATTTTAATAAATTTCTTCAAAAATCTACCATCCTTTATTATACTATCCCTCCTGGGCCTCGCAGACTCATCTTCACTGTTGCAAATCACATTTCAGTCCCCATTTATAAGTAATATTCCTTGCTGAAAATTTATTATTTCTCTCAGAATTTTCTTAAGCTCCATTATAGCAGTTTTAGGTGGAATGTAAATACATGCCAGTGCAATACTCGTCCCTTGCCGGTAGCTCCTTAGCACCACAAATCTGCAATTATCTTTTTTTTCTTCTAACACTATTGGAACGCCTTTTGCAATTAATATAAGTACCCCTCTTTTAATTTGTCCCAGGTATTCTGCTGAATAGCCAACAGATTTATTGTGATAGATGTCCACAAGTGTTCTTTGCAGCTGATACTTTCAAGTGCGCATGAAATGAATATAGATTATTTGTGAAGAAAAATATGGGTCGTGTAATCCAATGAAGAACCAGACATATATAGAATGTTTATTTATTGGCATTTTCCTATGTTTATAATTAGAAAAAAAAAAACACTTTAAGGCAGTGAACACAGATTATGCACATGAAATGTGTTTTATCTAAAGTAACCTCTATTTTGCACAAAATGTTAAAATCAATACTGCCATTACTGCCGTTTGTCGTTATCATACTGGCATCTTTCAAATTCTGAACACAACGACAAAAATTCATTATGAAGATAAAGAAAATTTAAAGAAATAAGTACTAAATATATCATATTAAGTTCTTGTAAATCAATTATTATGAAATAAGAGAATCATACAACTGCATGTAGCTTCTGTTCCTTTTCACATGCCCACTGCATTTTCACAGGCATGTAAATTAATGTGTGTGTAGATAGTATGCCACATGGAAATCATTCTGATTCATGACTAAAACACAGAAAATACTACCAAAAATATTCAGAATGAAAAAAAATATATACGATAGCATGTAATTTGTGATTGCCTCATAATGGTCTCTGGGAAAAGGTACTAATTACTTGCACTCATATTTACCTACTTAGTGTTTGTCCTCATGAGTAAACCCTGCAGAGATAATAGATTTGCCATGGACTTGTCATAGGATATTCCTGCTTTTTGGTTGTCCTGTTAAGAACTGACTTACCAAAGTCCATTCAGTCAAAACAAGTTCTCCAAAAAACCTTTATTGGAATCTGATACAACTTGAAGTTTTGTTTTGTTTTTTTACCTCACTGTTAATTATTAATAAGAATTAGCCCTTTAAATCTTCTTGATTTTATATACTTTTTGTTCTTGGTGTTCATGACTTATTCCTTATAAAACAAGTCCCTTCCTTATTCACTATGGTCCTTTGTACATATTTCTTTCTAACCACTCTCTTGCTGTGATACATATATGTATAGAGAGATAGAGTCATTGCTCTTTGATATGCCTACCATACAGTTATCGACTCCGTGTGTTTAAAATTAAAAAGTAAAACAGGGTTATTCTTTTGCATCTACACTACTTGCAGTTTCAGTCAGAGTACAACTTTTCAAGCAGTAAAAGAATGCTTGCAGATAAAATGGGCATGTATTATAACTATTATTCCTTTTAAATTATGTAATTGTGTAGTATTAATCAAAACCATTATAAAGTGCATAATGGTAACGTTGCGAGCTTATGTCTCTTGAGGTCCTTGTAATGACGCACACATATTTTGCATCATTTTATAGTAGTTTGACTGTATCAACAAGTAGGCAGAGAAACATCTTAAGCACTCCTCTTTATGCTATTATGGGTGTAGGCAGGGAAACATCTTAAGCACGGCTCTTTATGTATATATTATCGGTGTATGGAGGGAAACATCTTAAGCACTCCTCTTTATCCATATATTATGGGTGTAGGCAGGGAACCAACTTAAGCACTCCTCTTTATGCATATATTATGGGTGTAGGCAGGGAAACATCTTAAGCACTCCTCTTTATCCATATATTATGGGTGTAGGCAGGGAACCAACTTAAGCACTCCTCTTTATGCATATATTATGGGTGTACGCAGGGAAACATCTTAAGCACTCCTCTTTATGCATATATTATGGGTGTTAACAGTGCGGTTCTGGTGCTCAGTTCTTTGACTTCATGCAGATGTAAGCAAATTGACGTGTTATTGCTTTATGCATCGCTAATTATTTGAACAGTTTGGTAAGATCAGTGTAAACTTTGGGTACTTCATCTCTGAATTTATAACTTGGATAGCATTTTTCCTTAGCTGCAGCTTCCCTGCTCTTGTCATATTTCTTAAGGCAACAGGATTAGTATTGACAACCAGCTAACTTTTTTGATATTTCTGTTTTTGCATGTCTCATGTTATATAATTATGATATATTTACTACCTTAATAATGTAAGTGTGTGTGTGTGTGTGTGTGTGTGTGTGTGTGTGTGTGTGTGTGTGTGTGTGTGTATGTGTGTGTGTGTACATAGTATTGTCCAGCTCATTCAGTAAGCAAATGAGACTGTTGAGCATTTTCTCTTGGCAATGTTGAAAATCAGCTCTTTCAAGTTCAACTATCTGGTCAAAGATAGACTGACACTTAAACAGATGCAAACATACCTAACTGCATATCTACATGTGTAAATCTGGCCACTAACCTGCAATGCCACAGTTTATTGTCTAAGAAAGCATTGTATGTAGTTCTGTTCTGTATTTATTTTTTGCTCTGTTTGTTACTTTGTGTCTCCAGTACTAGCCCTGGAGTTTGGCCACTATTTTGGTTGTTTGGAAAAGGGGATGTAGCTCAGAAGGGAATGCTGCCCAGCCTACCAGGTGATTTTCTGAATGTCCTAGGTGAGGGGAGTTACAGGCATCACTACAAGTAATATTGTTTGATTTCAGCTCTGCCCCCCTTGTTTGATAATTTGTAGTCATGTTCTACCATGCAATGATGGCACTTCCCCCTCCCCCCTATCAGGGACTTGTCTGATCATTGGTAGAAACTCCTCACTCCTGATATGGGTAAGCTGAGATAAACTTGCTCCATCCCAGCCCACACATCCCATACATCCATCTCCAGCACCTGTGCATGCAAGATGTTTTCATCATGTGATACTCAGTCTGCGACTCCTCACAGCTTTTGTTGCTTCATTAACGTTTACATACTTTGTCATAGAGCTACATTGTCTTTAGGTTTCTGCACCTTATACATCAGACTGCCTTCATTACTTAGCCCTATATAGTATCACCTCATCTGGAACATAGCCTTGCTTTGTTTCTTTAAATGTTCGAATTCTGCCTTGAGCAATTTTTCTGTTCTTCCACTTCACACACCTGCCTTTTTACTATTGACCTTCATTTCTTCTGGTGCAGATGCTTTGACCCTATTTCACTTGTGAGGAACTTGGCACAGGCAATATTTCATACTAATTCTACACTTCCTTTGTCAGGTTCAGAAATTCCTTTCAGTCCCAGCTTCTTATTGTATGGCAGTCCTATTTTTATTGACATAAGTGAAATATTTTCTTTCTGTGTTGCTTGTCATCCATAGCATTCTTGCCTCCCCCCACCAACACACAAACTCTGTTACATTTGATCTTTGGTCTTTAGGGAATTGGCTTTTGTTAATTTTGCTTTTCACTTTAACATTAGAGATTGTAACTGATTCAACTATAACATCCTAGAAACAGATTGTTTTTTTAGTTGAAAGCACATGCTTGATGTTACAGTCATAAGTTAAACTTTGTTGAGTCTGTAAAGTATGCCTTGTTTTACACCACTGAAATGATTTTCTATTACAAGACATCATATTATCTTGCAGAATTCCTTAATAGTTGAAGTAGGCAGTCTCTGTTCATGGCATCCTGTCCTGCTGCATTCCTCTATAATGTTTGGCTTATGCAAGATGTGCAGTTTCTAACAGCATGTCTCCATTTCAGACTCTGCTGATGCAATCATTAAATTTGTCAGTGCTTTACATTAAACTTTTGTCTTGCTCTTGCTAGAATCACTCAGAGACACAAAACATGTATTATATATTTGTTTGTATTATACAAGTGGACAAAAAAATCTCCTTTTCAAATTTAAAATGCAATGCAAGAGAGCGCACTTATAACTGATGTTGTGGCAAAATCACAGAGGTCTCTTGCATAATGCAATACTAGCATTTAGCATATTCCAGAAATTGTATCAACTTGTACTACTCCTAGCAAGTTTCAGGAACAGTATCAAGTAGTAACATAACAAGGAAATTTACTAGGCGCACAGATCTTTAGAAAATTGCTGTAATCAAGAATGCTAGAAAGGGTACTTATACACAACTGTGAGTGCTAATCAGTAAAACATCATGGAAAAAAGCTATAGCACAGCTTAGGACCATTCCAAGTAAATGAAGTGCAAATATCATAGTATCATCTGAGACTACTAGGCTCTTGACCCAAAGGGCCTTTTTAAGCCTGGTTTTGTTTCCAAAAGTTTTGTAGGATATATATATATATATATATATATATATATATATATATATATATATATATATATATATATATATATATATCCGGGAAGGGGGTGTATATTTATGGTCTGCTTCACATTGAAGGGAAGCCTGTTCCAGAGAAGGGAAAGCCTCTGGACACATACCTATCCCTCCAGAATGTCCTATTTATGTTGCAGTCAAGACCTGGGTACCAGGATGGGGTGTTCCTGATGCTATTTATTTTATGAGTGTCCAACAGGTCCATTGCAGTTGAACTGGAGAATGCTTTGCAAGCTAGGCATATGTCACCTCTTCTCTAGGAGAGAGAATATAAAGACAAGGGTTTGAGGTGGTCTATATAGCACTTGCTTTCCACATCACATATTCATTTTTTTGTGGAATCTTTGAGGAGGCACCATTTGTTGCATATGGCTGGCCAGTTGCATACCGAAGGGGACACTGTAGTCAGTGACTGGTCTTAAGAGAGTAGAGTACAATGGAAAGATGACGTGTAGATCTAGATTCACTACCCTGATTTTAAGCTGTGCAACACAGAATAATGTTCTCACTAAAGTAGACACATGATGATCAAATTTCAAACTGCTATCTATATACCTTCCCAAATCACTGACTACAGAATAGGGAAGTATTGTCAATGCAGTAGTTTGCTAGGGTGACAGTCTTTCTGAAAGATAGTACAGTAGTATAAAATTTTGCCACAACAGTAGATGTCTTTCTCTTCACTGTTGCAGTATTCGATACAGAAATGATGTCCTGCCCCAGGCAGCCCATCGCTCAGCCAGTATAAATAAGCTTAAAAGAGATCTTGTCTGTGCCGTACATGACACTTATGCTCCCTGCACAGAATATAGGGCATAAAAGGGACATATGGACACACTAACCTAAAACAGAGTTACCCCAGAAGATAACAGTCATCATTGGACAAAGGAGTCCATGCCCATCCAGAAGGAAAAAATGCGGAATAAACAGGAGGTGGTTGGAGAGAGGGAGTGAATACTGAAAAGGTGAAGAGAGGGACATTTACTGTTATGGTAAGATTTTACACAACTGTATTATATCCTTCTATATCACTGTTGCAGTATTCAATACAGAAGGGAAAGTATAAAAGCTCATGAATTAGAACGGGAGGTGGAAGGCTGAAAAGAGCACTCAACAAATTCATACAAAATTGTTTCAGCAAAAGCTACTCTGGTCCTAGAAACCATATCCAACTCACAATGCTTATTAAAGGTGTGCATTGAAGACCAAGTAGCAGCTTCAAGGATGGAATTGGTGCCCAACCCTTTGTAGAAGGCTCCAGAAAAAGCAACAACCCTAGCGGAATGAGCTGTAACAGAACCAGACAGAGATCTGCCATGGAAAAAAAAAACAAAAGGAAAAATCCTTAGAAATCCAGGAGGAGATGGCTTGTTTATAAACAGCAAAATCCAAAAACCTGGATTGAAAGGAAAGAAAAAGCTGATCAAACTTACAAATAGTCCTAGTTTTATCCAAGTAATACTGGAACTGTCTGTGCAAATCCAAGGTATGCATACCCCTCTCAGTAGCAGACTGAGGAGAAGGGAAAAAGGAAGGGAGTTGTACCAGCTGATTCAAGGACAACTCACTGACTACCTTGGGCATAAAAGGAGGATTAGTACAAAGGGACACCCTGTCACCCTGTCTCTGTGAAAAAAACAAAAAAGGAGGAATGGCCAAAAGGGTCTGGAGCTCAGAAAAAAAAAAACAGAAGTTATAGCCAGCAACAAAACAGTCATCCATGTACAATGTTGCAAAGAAGCAGAATCTGCAGGCTCAAAAGTAGCCTGAGTCAATTTTTCCAAAACAAAATTAAGGTCCCAAGGAGGAGGAAGAATAGGTTTCCTTGGAGGCCTAAATTGCAGGACACCTCTAAGAAATCACTTGACCTCAAAAGGAGAAGTCAAAGAAGGATTCAAAGGCAGACAAGCAGAACTTTCTGACAAATGGGCCTTTGCAGAAGGGTAGGCCAAATCAGACTGGAACAACTCACACAAATAAGAGAGGACCAGAGGGATCCGCACTGAAAAAGGGTCCTGGCTATGACCATGGCACGAGACCAAAAATTTCTTCCATTTGCACATATAAGATTTTCTGGTTGAGGGTTTTCTTGTCTCCTGTAAAACCCTGGGCACATCCTCAGAAAAGAGGTGCCTGAAAGGGATCAGAACCCCATCAACCACAATGTCGGTTGCAAAGTGGACAAGTGGGGGATGGATGACAGACCTCTTGTCTTGTGTGAGGAGATACAACTGGTGGGGTAACTTGTGATTATTGCCCCTGGCCAGATGCATTATGAGAGGGAACCAGTGCTGTCTCAGCCAAAAGGGAGTCACTAGCAAAATTTTTGGGGAGTCCAAATGAATTTTCTGCAGGACTCTTGAAAGCAGAGGAAGAGGGGGAAAGCATAAGAAACCTCCCCTTCCAAGGAAAGGATAAGGCATCCATCTTCCAGGCCAGATGACATGGTACACTGGAACAGAAGAGAGAAAGCTGCCTGTTAAGTGGTGAGGCAAAAAATATCTACCTGAGGATATAACACTGATGGACAGTGCCCAGAAATGTGCCACTGTGAAGCATCCATTCGTGAGCCTGTGTTTTGGACCTGCTCAGAGAGTCTGCCACAAGATTTTTCTCTGAAAGATTGTATACTGCCTGAAGAGATAACTAATAATTGAGAGCCACTTCCCAAGACTGAAGCGCCATCCTGCAGGGAAGGTAAGATTTTGTATGCCACTGCTTGTTGACATACCACATCACTGTAGTGGTGTCTGTGTACACCTTCAAGGGGCCCGGACAGAACATGTGGTGAAAAGCCTGAAGAGCCAGAATCAGAGACGTCATCTCTCTGATGTTGACATGGTCTGATTTCTGATGGGGAGGCCAAAGATTCTGAACTTTCAGGTGACCAATAGATGCCCCCCCACCCCATGTCTGAGGAATTGGTGAACAACTCTTGAGAAGGGTCCGGAAGCTGAAAAGGCCGGCCTGGGTTGAGAGTGAACTTTTGAATCTATCACTTGAATTCCTTTTTGAGATCGAGAAGGAGAGATACACAGAAGGTCAGAGGGTGATGATACTGCAGCCAAACTGACTTGAGGTACCACTGAAGCTTCTGCATATGCAGTCTGAGGAAGTATTGCAGCAGAAGAGGCCATGAATCCCAGGGCCTGAAGAAACTCCCTGGCTGGCATGGCAGTTTGAGGAAGAAGGGACTGAAAGAAGGCGGTCAATGACAATACCTTTGGAGGTAGAAGAGAGGCCAACATTGGCACAGTTTGAATCCTGCATCCCAGATATGCATGATCTTGAGAGGGACTCAGGATGTACTTTTGGAAGTTGATAATAAACTGCAGACTTTGAAAAAAAGAGATTGTGAACTGTAGATCATGCAGCAATTGACTGAGAGAAGGTACATGAAGCAACAGGTCATCTAGATAAGGAAAAATCTGATTGCCTTGGAGCCTGCAGAAGGAAATCACATGAACTATGCATTTTGTGAATACCCTAGGGGAAGTAGAGAGGCCAAAGGGCAAAACAGAGAACTGAAAATGAGAGGAAGACACAGAAACATAACTTCCTGAAGAGAGGATTAATAGAAAGGTGAAGGCAAGTGTCTTTCAGATCGAAGGGCACCAGAAAAGCCTGGGGTCACAAAAGAGGAAACAGAGTTTGAAGAGTAAGCATCCAGAAAGAAGCAATCTTGAGAAAGGTGTTGAGCTGGGAGAGATCCAGTTTAGCTCTCCAAGTACTCTCCTTTTGAGGAACCAGGAACATCCTGTAATTAAAACCCCTTCCCACTTGGGAAAGGGGAACAGGTTGAATGGTCCCTTGGTTCAATAGGGACCCTACAACCTCCAGGAAGTGAGGAAGCTGCTCTAGATGAGGTTAAGGAATCCCAGAAAAAGGAGGGATAGAGTTCCATACCATGAAGTGACCCTGACAGAATATAGAAAGAACCCAAGAGTCTGAAGTGATGAGACACCATTGTGGAAGACAAAGGGAGAACCAAAGGGACCAAGGAACCTTGTCTAAAGGTGGTGGTGGGGGTGAAATTTCAAAGAGAAGCAGGGTTTATCAGACAAAGGAGGCTTCTAGGTCACATAAATCTGAGAAGCCTTAGCAGAGGGGGCCCAGCTCCCACCCTTCCTGCCCTTTGAGGCCTGGCAGGGTTGCCTGTGAACAAAAGAGACATAGAAGGATAATTCCTCTGGAACTTAGGGATAGGACAGACAAATATATGTTTAAGATCTTGCAGGAGTTTGCCTTTCTCTTGAAGAGACTTAAACCTGACAAGCCTGAGCAATCAAGGCCAGAGCAAACCTGGTCATGTGGATCTTGTAATAGCCCTAAAGGCCACAGAAGAAGCAGTGTAAACTTTCTTGCCAATCCTCTCCATTGCCCTGCTATCCTTATCAGAAGGCAAAAGTTTGGAAGAGGGCAAAAGTTTAGAAGGTTTGTCAGAAGAGACTGACACCACAGCATGATCAACAGAAGGACATTTAAATAAAAACAGACAATCCTCAGGAACCTTACAGAACCTATCCAGTTTCTTAGGAGCAGGAGGCTGAGAATCAGGAGACTTGGAAGTAGCAATGAAAGTATCTAGCAAGGAAGCCAACACAGGAGGATTGCTGATGGTTTAGGAGTATCCACCTGAAGCAAATCATAATATCTTCTCTGAATATCCAGCACTTGAGATGAATCCCACTTAAAGAATTCCATCATCCTAGCAATTGTACCCCCAAAGGAAAATTCCTCAGAAGGAGAGACTGGGTTAACAAACTCCTCTTCATCATAGCCATAAGCCAAAGGCAAAGACATCTGTAAAGAATAGGACAAAGACCCCCCCCCCCTCACCAGACAGGGAATCCACATCTGAAGAATCTGGTTTCCTAAGCTGTTTAGAAAGGGTAGAGGATCAAGGAGGAGTGCATGCTGAAACCCCTTGAGGAGGGTTAAAGGTCATTAAGGCAGAGAACAATCCCTGAGTAAATTCCTGTCATTCCCTTTGAGGATCCATAGGACAGATTGAAGCATGCTTAAGTTTTTGTCTTTTCTTATAATGGACATCAACCCTAACAAATACTAGAGGTTCCGAACTTGGCAAGTTTTGAGAAGAGAACTCGGAACTTCCTGCCTGATTAATATCTGCAGATACCCTCTAGGATCCTCCAAAATAATCAACTGTGGTTCCCCCTCAATGTCTGGAGCAGATGTCTGCAAAGCTCAGAAGACATGCGAGAAGACAAATCCATGCCAGTCTCTAGCAGGGCACAGCAGTGGAATCCAATGTAAATACTGAACTACCCGTAGAGTTATTACCTGCTCCTGTAGGAATGCCTGGTGGAGGATGGACAGCTAAAGAATCCAGCCGAGACTTCTTGGCCGCCTTCAGAAGTATCTCAAGGTTAAAGGATTCTGTCATGGTATCCTGGGTTAACTGTATAAGCCATTTGTTTTCAAAATAAATGGCTAGGGAAGACAAACAGCTTCTGAATGCTTTAGACACAAATGCCTTACAGATAGTACAAGAGGTATAATCATGGCAAGGGCCCAAACAAAAAAGAAATTTCTTGTGACAATCCTTGTGGGGAATCTGCCTCCCACACTTGACATTCTGCCCTCTTGGATGACATGAATTCTAGGTATTGGCAAAAAATACAAGATCAAGAAAGTAAAGTATTCATTCACTGAGGATATTTGTGTCATGGATTTCAATGACTGCATCCAATTTGCAATCTTCTGGAAACTTGTACAGCCAGAGACACTTAACTTCAGCCCTGACCTAAGAAAAGTAGATGCTAAATAGGAATGGCCCAATTACTGAGCTCTGAGGCACCCCACTGCTAACCAGCCTGTTTTTGGAGGAAGACTCCCCTGCTCTAACTTCTTAAGTCCTATCTCCAGGCAAGCAAGTGATGTAGGGGTTTATACCTAGTTTAGTGACATTTTCTACAATACCTGACTGGGATGTTGTGTCAGATGCCTTGGCCAGGTCATGATAGGTAGTGTACACCATTTTGCCATTATCCATTGCTTTGTTGACCATCTCAAAAAAGTCCACTAGGCTGAGTTGTCAAGACCAACCTCTGACAAACCCAAACTCTCTGGTCCAAAGTTTGTAGGTTACCTATGTTGTCATTTAGGACATCGATGAATATTCTCTCCATAGCTTTGCATATCAGGCTCGTCAGAAATATGGGTCAGTAATTTCCTGGGTCCATGGATATTCCACCCTTGTGCAGTGGGATAACAATTGTAGTCCTCCATTGGTTTAGCCCAAGACTTGCTGGAAGACTATGATTAAATAGTGTTTCTAGTAGTGCTGATAGTTCATGCTCCATGCTGTTAAGGAGGCATTCTAGGTTATTATAAGGAACCATTAATGCAGTGTTCTTGGCCCTGGACCACACAGTGAGTACCAGCTGTCTAGTGACAGTTGGAAAAGTTATGGATGTGGATATTTCCTAAAGGACATCTGGAGGGGAGATGGTGGGTGAGACTGGAGCTGAATTTTTCTACCGTGAGGTTTGCTGTATCTATAAGCTCTATATAGGTGGCACCATTTATAATGAATTCAGTACATTACTGTGTTGTATTGTCTTTGAGGTTATGGACATAGCTGAAGAAAGCAATGTGATTGTTGACCTGGAAGGTTAATTTTGCCTCAGATTTGACTATGGACTACATTATTATTCTCCCTGAGTTGCTTGTTTAGGTTGATTAGGGATTTTTTATTTTGCTGTGCATGTGTGTCCTCATTTTTGTCATAACGTTCCTTCTTTTGTTATACAACTTGTTGATTTGTAATTCTACCAGTGTGGCTTGTTTTTTTTTTTTTTTTTTGAATTCATCCTGTGCTTCATCTGGGTGGGTACAACTATCTCTCTGCAGCTATTAACAGAATTATACAGAGTTTCTCTGAATGATTCTGCATAGACAACACTGTTCTCAGGGTTTGGATTAGTTTGAAATTTGCCAGAGTGCCAATTGTAAGTGGAATATTCACCCTAGAAAAATTCCTAAAAGTTTCAGGGTTAAATGGTATTCCTGGTTTTACCTTTACTTCAAAGGAGTCTGCTTTATGCTCTAACCTGGATAATGTGGGCATTACACTAGGAAGGGTGTAATGTTCCACCATGTTTGTGAGAACCCAGTCAGGGATATTTGCATCCCTAGTGGACATACAGACTAGCCAAGGTGTTTATGTTTACAAAGTCTGGGAATCTTTGTGCTTGCATGTTAGGTATCATGTATGATTTCCAGTTTATATTGAGATAGTTTAAGTTGCCCATGATTATGCTGTTATGTTGAATGGGGTGCCCCTCTAGCATATTTAATATGTATTATAGTTTTCCTAGGTCATAGAAGAGGAGCTATAGGTTGCAAGCATATGGCATGGGACTTTGTCTAAGGTAATTTGGACATAGAGTAGCTCAAGCGTATCATACTGCCTGACATATCTTGAGGTGTGTTTATTTTAATGTAAATAAAGACAAGACAACCACATGGCCAAAGTGGTTAGAAAAACATTTTATATAGCCCACCTAATCATGAAGGGATTCACATCTAGATTAGGGGAGGTCATCGTGCCTCTTTACTCATCCCTCATCAGGCCCTTAATCGAGTACAATGCCCATTTTGGGATGTACCTTACCAAACACCTGCAGCAACTGGAAAGACCCCAAAAGTACCTCACCAAGAGGATCAAAGGGCTCAAACAGATGCCATATGCTGCCTGGTTAAAGAAACTCCAGCTCTACTCAGTGGCATACCGCCTGCTCAGAGGTGACCTGTGCCTGACGTATAAGGCCATGTCCAACCCGGAATTAAGGGACATGCTGCACCTCAAAAAATCCAAATCCCATCGAGCTACATGCTCGAGACTTGAACCTCAGCACTGAAATAAATAGGACATGCTGGAGGGACACATTCATAACCCAGAGGCTCCCTTCACTATGGAATAAAATCCAAGTCCAGGTTAGGCAGAGTCCCTCATTGACTCTCTTCAAGAGGAATCTTGATGAGTGGATGGGAGATCGTAGGTTTACCCCGGGTATCACTTCTGTGTCACTGTTAGACAGAGGCACAGTATACTAACCTCAAAAAAGGGCATAGCAAAATTAATTTAAAATGGGTGGTGAAAGCCAAACACACTCTGGCTAGGCTTATAAATGCCCTAGGACAGATAGCCTAGTATGAACCTATGAACCTATGAACTCCACCTTTTTGCGCTTCCTATGCAGTAGTTGGTCTACATGTGTGGAAGGTATTGTAGCCCTGAACTATTGGGGTGCTTTCTGTGGATTTAGACCATGTCTCAGTAACTGCATAGATGTCTACATTCTCCAGAGTAATGAGAGCTTGCAGGGAGTGGAGTTTCTTTTTTAGACTCATGGCTATAAGCAGCAGCACCTTCAGATTTTGCTGGGCTGTTTTACCTATTTTTCTAGTTTTATCAGGTTGACAATGCCTAAAATATTGCAGAAAGGGGGTGGACAAGATTTTAGCCAATATTCAAGATCCACTGACAAAGCAACATGGTCTGTCAACCATATCCTCCCTAGATGACAAAAACAGGCAGCTAAACAAGGCACAAAGTGTTAAAAGGGCATGATCTGACCATCCATCATTGCTATCATTCTTAATTCAGTGCCAGCTTTTACATGCTGGCATTGCATTTACCGTCAGACCTGAGCACTGTAGTGTTCCATGTGTTGATACAGTTTAAAAGAGACGTTGTTTTTTTAAGTAAAACCTGAGCACCCTAGTACTTCATGCAGGGAATAAACTGTCTCTCAAGTGATTGCTACAGTATTCATTGTGGGATATAAACTGCAGCAAATGCTTGCTACAGTTAAAAAGAGGAATTTTTTTTTTTTTTTTTTAATATCTTTTTTTTTTACTCTAATAAAAAGAAGGAAGGATTGCTGAGGATAGGGCACAGAAACAGGATCAGAATGGCTGGCTGGAATAGGATGGATGGTGGCATGTGCCTGTATCTGGCCATCTGGTTGGTGTGCCAGTAAAATGAATGGATTCACACAAACAGTTAAAGGGTGGGGAGCTAGTCGTTGGGACTGGCACATGACACTGGTTGAGCCAGCCACACCTCTTATGGTACCCATGCCAAATGCCACCAGTTATTAAAGTAAATTATTTTCTGTTTATATTGTGGCATCATGAAAGGAGACGGTAGAGTGTTGCTCAGTGCTAGTGAAACAAATGCAGCAAACTAATTCAATAAAATACAGAAAAGCCACTGTGTAAAAATCATTAAGAAATGAATGAAGTCAGAGCAATGATGTCATTGTCCTGAACCAACCAGGACAGCGATGGGTAAATCAAGCATTGCTCACACACGATCATGGACTGTTGCTAATAGCAATGGGTAAATCAAGCTTGGCTCACACATAATCATGGACTGTTGCTAATAATGATGAGTAAATCAAGAATTGCTCACACACGATCATGGACTGTTGCTAATAGCGATGGGTAAATCAAGCATTGCTCACACACAATCATGGACTGTTGCTAAAGTAGGTAATGAAAGAGACTATGCCCTCTGCAAAACATGTGCAGCCCTAATCATTCTGTAAATTACCATTGAAATTAGTACATTTCAGAGTTGGAGGCAAACTGTACATGGAGACTGGGTATAAAGATTGCATAAATTTTCATAAACACCTCACAGTTTTGAGCTATATAAATAAGTCCATTTAACAAACGAGAATGTTTGTCTTAACCTGACAGGAAAATATGGAAGACATTCGGGCCATCATGGGTTGCTAGATTTTTTTAAGAAGATTTTGCACATTGTAACCATTAGTGTCTTGAGAGAGAAGGAGTAAAGGTGGAATGCAGTCTGTACTTTCAAACAGACAGTGTAATATGATAAATGACTTAAGTTTAAAAGCCACATGGAGGCCAGCAAGCACCTCTGCTTGCAGTGACCAAACTGCAGAGGCTTTTTTTTTGTGGTGGGAGAAATTTCTCTTGGGGTTAACTACTACTTTTACTCCAAAATGTGCTCATATAGGTTTTTTCCAGCCTGGAAACACTGTAAGAGTAACCCAGATGTGGCAGTCAAAAAATAAGGGAGGGGCTAGAGACCATAACAAGGTATTTGATGGAAAACACCCATAAAGATGGTGCCAATTTCTCTGATAACAAATAAGATTAGCCAGAGTTATTCAAATGGAATGCAACTGAAATATTTTTTACTGTTCAAATAATGATAAGTGTATCAATGTCCTAAAGAGTCTTGAGTACCTAATTCCAAATCCGTCATTGGTAGGAGACTAAAAGCTGACGTCCTTATGCTTCCTTGTAATACACTCAAATATTCCATCTTGTAAAAACATTCTTCTAGAATTCTTCATCTTTGCCCAAATTCTCCATCTGTATAACTTTATCCTCATACAACTCCAATGTCACTTAACTACACAAAATTCTACTTTAGAAAAATCTAAACTCATGCAGTAGATAAATTTATAGATAAGTTACTGTTTTACAGCCTCCAGGAATTAAATTACCTTTATCCTGAATTTATTAGATCACTTAAGGACTTTACTTTCAGCCCGAGTATCATGTTTACAATCTGTTCATAGACCAAAATCTTTGCCTCAGATGTCATGGAAAAAGTTGTACCCCATCTAATTACCATTAGGGTGACTTCTAGCCCATTTAAATTAATCCAGCTGCAGAATAAATCCTATAAAAGTTCATTCATGCTTAGAGATGTTACTACATGAACATACAATATCTCCTGTTCAGACATCAGCTTGTATTTTGGGCTGGCATAAGCACTTTAACAATAGTCTGGACGGACAATGATAGCATCCTACAAAGTACAGGCAAATGGCTGCTCACAACAGCTGTATTTGTTGACTTCAGAAAGGTCTTTGATATGTCACTCACCAAATGTTGCAATGCAGCCCGCAGATCGCTTGTTTTAATTCAGAACTGAAAGTTATATCATTTCAACTTTTTGCATCAAACTCCACACATCTCCTCATACTCTTTCTAAATGAATTACTCTGGGCTCCTTTTCTATTCTCTCTCTCCTTCTAACTCCTTTCCAGACATCAAGATGTTGATGGCAAAGTAATTTACAGTTTATAACTCTCTCTCATTGCTGTTAGAAAACAAGTGAAATCAGATCTTTTCAAGCTCTTCAACTTACTAAGCAATAATGGCGTACAAATTGATGCCAACAAGGCTAGAACATTCTATTTGGAGGAAATGTTTGTTAAAAACTGAGAGTGGTTTGACCATCACAGACTTGCCTATCAGAAAGTTAGAAACCACCTTTCCACTTCAGCTCCCTCAGTTTATACTTGACCAGACTATTTCCTTCACTTACTCAAAGATGAAGTAGTAGTAGTGATAGTAATAATACTAATAAAGCTATATTCTTATGGTTTTGGAAAATCTATTGCTTTGTATCCCTAGAAGACATATATTATGTTAGAAAGGGGATTGCTCTAGTCATGTTAGTGTACGGACTTTGCCCTGACAACCTCCAAATCATTTAAAAATAATCTGCCCTCTGTAACAATTGACAACCACATTTACAAATGTATATTCCTAGCCCATTAATATAAGCACTACTGCTGAATCCACAAAATGTCAGATGCATTCCTGTTGCATATTGTGTTGATGTTCCTTATTCACACTATAAAAACTGAATACCTTCTGACCCACTAGATTCTAAACAGAGTTCCCGTCCCCCACACTACCAACTGAAGTCCCACTCTGATGAGGTAATTGTCCTTCATTGACTAACAGTCGTACATGTTGACTCCCTCCTCCATTTGAAGACATGGAGCTCTCCGCTATCTTTACTGAGAAGTCTTATCGATTACTATCAATTCTGAAACCAGCTGATAGTCGAATTTAACAAAAAAAACACTCAGCAGTGATCTAAATTATCTCACTCTGCCTTTCTAGTGCAACATCCTTCCTCCTGTAAAACATTAACCCTAAACCAAGAAAGATGCTCTGACAATGCAGGGATTTTCTGATTATATATAACCATGCTTGTTTGAAGAACTAAGGAAGGTATTTGAGTAGTGTACTTTAACATGTTATTGTCTTAAGGTTACTGGAAAGTTAACTAAGTGCATTTAATTGCACTCTGTTTTCTTGGTATAGCAGTTAGTGCAGAAGATGAAGGCTATGGGTCAGAGTTTTAATCCCTCAGCCTCTGGTCACCAACTATGCAAGTCTTGGGCAAATCCTTTAATCAGACTGTTCTGGGGACATCTGGAAAAAGGACCATGTGAATTAATGTTCTTCCATGGTTAACAAATAAAAAATAAATCTTAACTGTGGGTAAAATGCTAGGCCAAAGCAAATGTTAAATTTCAGTGTTGTAAGCTGTGCAATTCCTCTGTAACAGCTGCTGTAATACCTCTCAACCTCTTAGAGCAAAAAATCTGGACAAAGCCTAAAATGATGATGGGACAGATAGGGACATATTTTATATATTGCTCTTACAAACTTAGAAAGTTGATAGAATAATAGATTTTGAATTAACATCAATTTTCTGAAGGATGTGGAGTCTTAAACTCAAATATTTGTCATTATTTAATGACTTCAGTCCTCAGCTATTGTTAGAAAAGTACAGATTTTAGGAGGAACGCACCAAAAATATGAGGCAAAAATCTGGACATTCTGTGAAAATGTGTACAGTTGAGAGGTATGAATGTTTTCTCTGTACTCTACACATATGCAATACTTAGTACAAGTTCCCTTCAGATTAATATATTCCTCCAGACAATCGTTTCTAAATAAACATTAGAGCTGTTTGTTTTTGATAACCATTTTGAGAATATTATGTAAGTCAGAGGAGGAAACCATTAAGTCAGAAGTTTGTGTGGTTTGTGAGATAAAATCTCAACTGACAGTTGCGGAAGAAAAAGAAATAGGCAGCAACATCTGAACTGAGTGAATGTCTGGGTACACAAACAACGATATTATGAGTGGATGAGCCCTTGTGAGTATGTCAGGAAAAAACCTAAATAATACATGTGAGGTCACTTACCATTACCAGTCATGCACAGCTAAAAGGTATAGGTTCAGATAAGGCACAGCAAACAACAGTAGTTCAGCAAAACATATACAGAACAAAAAATCTGTCAGTACTAGAATGCAAAAGATAGGTCACTTGAATAAAATGAAGCTAGCAAAAGGAGTGCTTCAGTAACAGCCATAAGGAAATTAGGAGGTGTATACCTCTTAATGAAACTGTTGGATGTGTTAAGTCTCACAAGCAGTCCTGTTTTATTCTGTATAACTGCCATGTTGCCACTTAACCAATAGCACTCAAATTAATTTGGCCCAGTAAATCCAATCTGTTATCTTCAGTATTCTGATTTTTTCCCAGATGGTTTAGTTATACTTCTATATGCCCACAGGTCCTAACTGATGGCCAGATACTCCTTCATCTGAGTACTTTACATGGTACCAGTGTTACCGTTTTGAAGTCCTTGTCATAGGCCAGGCATACACATCATGCTGAAGCACTGATGTTTGAGATATAAGCTTTTCAGAATATTGCAATACATGAATAGTGTGGAATTGAACAAAAACAATGGCCAAACTGGTGGTCAGCGTGGTATTGGTGAACAGTTAAGTAATGCATCACCGCCTTTTCTTCATGCCATCCATTATGCATATAAATAGTCAAACTGCTGTCATGTTTTGCAGCACATTGACATAGCCAGTATCAGTACTGCAAAGGTCTTGGTTCTGATTAACCATACAAATGGGAAGAGAAATTTGTAGTGTTTCAAAGTAAATTAATGCACTGATCCTGAGAGAAAACCTGCATTAATAAAAAAGAAATGTAGTCATACCAAATACATATTTTGCAGCTGCTGTAATAGAGTTTATTAAAAGGCACAGGAAGCATAAGAGCAATTCTTGTCTCCAATAATTGCTATGATAGTAACAGCTGTTATTTTGCAATGTTCTATTGTGTTCCTTACCTTATGAATAAGCATTGTACAATGATCTTTTGTGTCTTTTTACCTTGTATACATGTCTTCAAGTGTGCTGCATATTTGCTACCCGCTGCGATATATACTTAATACAGATAACTTTAACTTTTCTTTTTTTATTTAACTTTCCTCCACAGTGATCCACTGAAAAGAGATTTTCAATTCAGTTTGACTTTCCTGGTAAACAAATACAAGTAAATAGGCATGTATACATCATCTTCTTCTTCTTTCAGTTTTTCCCGGTTAGGGGTCACCACAGTGGATCACCTGTTCACACATGATTGACAGTGGAGTTTTATGGTGTCAAGTTGCCAACCCAGTGCCCAACCTTTCACAGAAGGCACACATGCACACACTCACACCTATTGCCAATTTTGAGTGTCCAATCCACCTACAGCATGTCTTTGGGATGTGGAAAGAACTCGGAGCACCCGGAGGAAACCCATGCAACCACAGAGAGGACATGCAGAAGGCACCCTAGCCAAAGATCGAACCGGAGAACCTCTTGCTGTAAGATAAATTAATTGGTATAAATGATTTTTCCATTCTCCATAGCAGTTGCTCCAGTACCTCTCAGATTTATAAACTGGTGTGAACTGACCAAATCTTGACTTTTTAATAAACAAATGGTTGGCATTGACAAACCTGAATGCAGAGTTAGGAGAGAATTAGGAGAAGAAGATGACAATGCAGGTTCACGGAGGTTTAGAAAAGTTTGAAAAGTCCCTGAGAAGATTGATTTCATACCTTCCTGCAAGATTCTAATTTCACCATTGTCGCTTTGGAACCACAGTTGGAAAGAAGGCTCAGAATGCATTTTTATTAGCTGTAATTTTTTTATTTTCAGGTTTTGATAGCATCCCTGTAACTGATGACAAATGAGCAACAATATGAAGGATGTATTATTTTTGTTTTCAGAGTCAAATATCTATTTGTGTGATCTGTCAGTGGTATTCACAGTTCTGGTGTCCATTTGTGCACAACATTAATCCACATACAGCAGCGCTATGCTGTTATGCAAATAAGGTCAATGTAGGTCATTCTCACTGACTTTAGATACATCCCTGTGGCATCGGAGGCTCTAAATAAAAATCTGCCTAAGCAGCAGAGACCTACAAAGCAGACATCCAAGCAAACGCTACCACAGAACAAATCATGTGCAGCACATAGTTCACAAAGTCAGTGTGCCAAGCAGTCACAGCCCTTAAGGCTGAACAACACACTTGATACAGTCGCAATAGGTGATTCTATAGTCAGACACACTGATGTCCCACTCACCAGGCTGAATAAAGAGAGGGTTACAGTGAGCTGCCTGTCGGGTGCTAGGATCCACCACATAACGCAAGCACTCAGGTCACTCCAAAGTAAGTACAAATATGACTCAGTCATAGTACATGCTGGTGTGAATGACCTGAGACATACCTCCCTTGACTACATGAAAAGAGACATAGAGGAGCTCTCTGATCACGTAGCCCAGGCCAGTATGACCCTGTCCTTTAGTAGCATATTATCCTCACCTAGAATGATGCCGCAGTACAAAGACAAAATGATCGATTTTAACAATTGGCTAAAATTTTGGTGTCATTCAAAGGGGATCCAGTGTCTGTCAGCCTGGGATGACATGCTCGACAAGCCACGCTGCTTCGCTAGGGACAGCTTGCACCTGTCACCCCTGGGCTTTCGGATATTGGCAAAGGCTCTTGCCACCCCCATAGTGCCTTTTTTAGGCAAGGCTCAAAAGACAAATCCACCTCCATAAACAACACAATGAACAAAAAACTAAGGGTAATGGTGCTAAACGCCAGAAGTCTTAACCTCAAGATGCATGCACTCGAAGCTCTCCTCAGTATGGAGAACATCGACATATGTGCAATGACAGAAACCTGGTTCAAGGCTCCATGGAGCACCCCAGCACTACCAGGTTATACCTCATACCATGCATTTTGGCCCCAAAACTCGGACTGAACCACAAAAGGAGGGGGAGTATCCATTTTTATCAAGGATACCCACATCTCCATGTTAGTGGCGTTGCACGAAGCATCGGAGACCATCCATGTGTAACTAACAGTGGGAAAAACTGCTTTTCAGTTTATAGCATGCTACAGACCACCCTCTCAAAATCAGGAATCCCACTCGGCTTTCCTGAAAACATTGGAGAACATGAAGATCTCTCCAAACACCATCATATTGGGCGATTTCAACTACCCAAACATAGACTGGGAGCATTACTCAAGCCCCAACACCCTAGCCCAAAGGTTCCTGGAATTTATAAACTCAAACGCCATGGAACAATTAGTCACCACCCCCACAAGAGGGGATAACATACTTGACCTGATCATTACCAGCATGGGGACTCTGTGCTCCATACCAGAAGTAAACCCCTCATTGGTAAGATCAGACCATAAATTAATCTCACTAGATATTCAAAACCCCTCCCCACCCCCAGCCCAGAAAACCACAGTGAAAAATTTCTCAAAAGCGAACTTCACACTTCTCAAAACAGAGGTGGAATCCTTCAAGGTCCCCGGGACAGGGGAAACTAAGGCCCAAACAGCTGAATCCTATATAAACACATTTTATGGACACCTCCAGGAATGCATGGATCATGCTATCCCTAACAAAACCAAGACCCAATCATCCAAAGGCAGGCGTCCAGTCTGGTGGACCCCAGCCATAAACAAGCTGTACAACAGAAGAAGGAAGCTACCTGCATGATAGAGCAAAATCCCTAAAAGGGAAGGCATCTCTGATCAGTACTAGCAAAAAATTACGATCCCTCATAAAATCCTCCAAGGCTAGCTTTGAGAAAAAAATTGCAAAGGACACTAAGGACAATCACAAGGCTTTTTTCAGCTGTGTTAGGAACCTGGGGTGCAACTCCCAGATATGCTCAGAGTTAATTCTAAATGACAAAAAATTCATGGAACCCATAGACATTGCCAACATCCTGGCAGACAGATTTAGTGCAAACTTCTCCCCCCTCCCTAAAGAGCAAATATCTATCCCGGTAGAGTGTAGCCCCCCCTAGCATCTCAGATGCTGAGGTGAAAGCCGCCCTCTCCAAAGCAAAAAACACAGCTTCAATGGGACCAGACGGTGTCCCAGGTTGCGTACTACATGAACTCCAAGAAGAACTAAACCCTCATGTAAAAATGTTGTACAATCTCAGCCTTACTACAGGATATGTACCAAATGAATGGCGTACAGCAACAGTGGTCCCTCTCCACAAAGGTGGTGCCTCGACGGACCCTGGAAACTACCGCCCCATAAGCCTGACTAGCCTAGTCTGCAAGGCTATGGAAAGGATCATCATGGAACTCATAAACAATGATATTGGGGACCTACAGACACTAGATCCTACCCAATTCGGCTTTGTCAAGGGCAGATCCTGCCTCTTGAACCTGGTTGACTTCTTTGAAACAGTCACCAAGGCCATAGATGAAGGGAAGGTAGTCCACACAGCCTATCTGGACCTCGCGAAGGCATTTGACACAATACCCCACTTGGGCATCATAGATAAGCTATCCAGCTTAAATATAAACCCCTATGTCACAAGATGGGTTGCAAACTGGCTCAAAGACAGAACCCACAGAGTCAGAATTGCTGGAGCCATGTCTGACTCAAAACCGGTCACAAGTGGTGTACCACAGGGCTCAGTCCTGGGACCTCTCTTGTTCGGTATATACTTCTCCGAGGTGCAGGCCAGCACAGGAGGACTGTGGCTGACCAAGTTCGCAGATGACTGTAAACTGGGAGCCATAATTGACTCTCCAGCTGACACGAGCATCCTTCAAAAAGGTCTCACAGAGATAAATAACTGGTGCCAGAGCCACTGTCTAAAGCTTAATGCCAAAAAGTGTATAGTCATACCCTTTGGCAAAAACAAAGTACCCACAAATTATCACATAGGTGGAAACCCACTAAGCACGGAGGAAGTAATTAGGGATCTGGGGACCCAAGTTGATAGTAATCTCTCCTTTGACAACCACATTGCCAAAGTGGTTAGAAAAACTTTCTACATAGCCCACCTTATCATGAAAGGATTCACATCTAGATCAAAGGAGGTCATAGTGCCCCTTTATGTGGCCCTAATTAGGCCCATAATAGAATACAATGCCCCTTTTGGGATGTATCTTAACCGACACCTGCAGCAACTAGAAAGACCCCAAAAGTACCTCACAAAAAGAGTCAAAGGACTCAAACAGATGCCATACGCAGCTCGGTTAAAAGAACTCCAACTCTACTCAGTTGCATACCGCCTACTTAGAGGCGACCTATGCCTGAAATATAAAGCTATGCCCAACCCAGAATTAATGAACTTGCTCCACCTCAGAAAATCCAAATCCCTTAGAGCTACACACTCGAGGGATCTGAACCTCTGTACAGAAATAAACAGAGCATGTTGGAGGGACAGATTCATAACCCAGAGGCTTCCCTTGCTCTGGAATAGAATCCCAGTCCATGTTAGACAGAGCCCCTCACTGACTCTCTTCAAGAAGAATCTTGATGAATGGATGGGGGATCGTAGGTTTACCCCGGGGATTACTTCAGTGTCACTACTAGACAGAGGCACGGTAAACTAAGATTAGTAAGGGTTCGGTAAACTCGAATCGAAGGGTGGTGAAAGCCAAACTCACTCGAGTTAGGCTTATAAATGCCTCAGGGCAGATAGCCTAGTATGAACCTATGAACCTAAAAGCATTAAGTACTTAAGGGATAAGCATTACGGGGAAACTTATTACACTAAGGCACTTTAGATGTTGGTATGTTACTATGATTCATAGAGATAAAAGTAAAAGGACCCTTTTTCTATACAAATGCATAAAGTACCCTGAACGTGCATTAACAGCACCATATTAACTTGGAATAACTAGAATTATATGGCAAATTATTTCAGAATCCAAGGTCTTTGTAAAGATAAAAAAATAAATAAATAAAAGTAAAGTAAGACTACTGAGTTTAGTCAAGAAATCTTTGTCTTATTCATATAACAGGCATATTACATTGGCTTTGGGTAAATAAGCTGGTGTAAATGGGAAATCATTACAGCAGCAGTGACTTTAACCTGAAGTGTTAAGTATGTTTTGTGTTTGGTAGATTCCCAAGTATTACTGTCAGTATTTTGATTACATCAATAAGGTTGGTGCTAATGAATGGATGAATGTTTGGTTTACTATTGTAAATGCATTACTTTACTTGGCCGGGCTCTGTCTGTGCTTTTCTTGTTGGATTTGTGTCACATACCTTTTTTTCTGAGGCTGGCAGGTGGTGGTTGAGTAAAGACTGTATTTTTCTGTATGACGTTATTGGGGCAGAGAAAGGACAACTTTAAATTATTTTTAACAGGGTCAGAAAATATCTACTAAGATTGCTAAGTAGGTACAATATGCACAACTATGTTTTAAACAATGAATGTGTGGAAGGCATGAACATTTATTTATTTTACATTTGTTGACCAGGATAGTCCGACTGGATATATGTCCATTTTCAGCGGAGGACCGGGGAGGAAAAGCTGCAGATAACACAGATGGAACATAACAGATATGAATCAAACATATTTACAAAGCCCTCTAGTAGGTACTCACAATATACACAGTGTGCATTAGTATACAAAAACAACAGGTTGCAGCAAGCTATTATAAGCAAGAGATGCGTACAATGTTAATTTAAATAAGACATTGAATAAGTAGTAATTAATCAGGGTTAGTACAGGGACAAAGCCAGTGCTCTTTAAAATACTGTTTGAAGCCTTTTTTGAAGAGAGTCAAAGAAGGTTCGAGGGTAAGGTTAGATGGACGTGAATTCCAAGTTTTACCAATGATGTTGGCAAACAAGGAGTCGCTGGCTGAGTTAATGGCTTTGTGGGTTTGGACCAACAGTTTATTGGATGATCGTAGTTGCCTTGAATTACTGTATGGCTTTATGATGTTTTTGAGTGCCCGAGTATTTTCAGGGTGGTACAGAATTTTGTGTGCTACGATAAGCTGATTGAACAGAAGTAGGCTAGGCAGTTCTAGCCTCCCGAGAAGACTGAGGTTTTGACAGGGATGTGTCCTGTATGTTGAGCCTATGGCAAATCTGGCAATATGGTTGTAACAGTGAGAGAGCTGACTAAGTTCAGTTTTGTTCAAATTGGAGAGTATGGGGGAGGCATATAGAAGGGTAGAGAGTAGGTGTGAGCGGGCGATTGCACTCCTAGCTAATGGAGTTAGAAACTGTTTAATTCTGTATAATGAGCCAAACTTCTTATTAATGTTCTTTATAGTTTTATTGATATGCAGATCAAATTTGAGATTATTGTCCACTATTACTCCTAAAAGCTTAGTATGGTCATCTGGAGAGATAAGAGGTACTGTTGTTGGATGTTATGGCAAAAGAAAATGGGGTGGAACTACTGGTGGAGGTAAAGAGGAGCAGTTTAGTTTTGTTAAAATTTAAAAACAGATGGTGATTAGAGAGCCAATTTTCAACTGTGTTAAATGTGTTTTGTGTTAAGGTTTGAAGGTCTAAAGGGGAGGAGGCCATACATATTGGGGTAGAACTGTCTGCATATTGAATGCAGGCTGCATCAGGGATGGCAGTATGAAGATTGTTTATGAACATAGAAAAGAGTAAAGGACCTAGAACAGAGCCCTGAGGGACACCAAGGGTGAGAGGTAGCAGGTTGGGCAGTTTGCCCTGCCATAATACAACCTGTTGTCTGCCATTCAGATAAGATAGGAACCACTGAATAGCATGGTTATCTAGGGAGATGGATTTTAGGGAATGGATGAGTAATTTGTGGTTGACCATATCAAAGGCCTTCAACAGATCTAGAAATAGGGCTGAAGATAGCCTGTTGTTGTTCCTATTTTGGAATATGGTAGTGCTGTGATGTGGCCTAAAGCCGTGCTGAGAGTTGGCAAGCAGACAGTTCTAAATGAGATAGTCCATAAGCTGCTTATGAATGCACATCTCCATTAATTTGGCTAGTGGTGAGAGAATGGCAATGAGTGTGTAGTTGGACAATTCTGTTGAACTTACACCTTTGTGGAGTGGGATAACATGGGATATTTTCCAGATTGAGAGGATAGTTCCATCAGTTAGTGTTTTGACTATGAATTGCAAGTAGACTTCATTAGCATATACTACTTTACATAATTTATAGTTTCCATCTCATTATAGTTAATTTGATAACTCTTATTTGCAGCCATTGCAGATTAATGTAAATATCCTCTATTAATCGCCACCTAGCTTCGCTCACTCATAGACATTGCAGATACTTGTAATGCATTCTGGCAACCACTATAAATAACAGCCAAGACCAGCTTATAAAGAAGTAGCTCATCTTCTCAGTCCTTCATTATTCAAAGTATGCAAACATTAAAAGACTTCTATATCCTTGATTTGGTTATTCATTCTTATTTTAATGTGGAAATATATAATACTCCAGAGGCATCACTTGTAGACAAATGTCCTCTCCATTAAGGGACACTTAAAAAAATAAGCTGAAAAATGACATAACCCACCTCTTCCTTTTTCAAAAATGGCCAAAAGGGTTGCAATCTGTCCATTACAAAGGATAATCCATATCTGTACAGCTGTGGCCTGTGAGAAAACATGAAAAATGAGAGATGTCCTGAGATCTCCTGTCCATTCACAAACCCAAGATCAACTTAGGAAAAAACTTTTATTGCGATCAGCCTGTTGAGAACTGGAATAAACTACCACTAGACATCCGGCACATTAGATCCAAACCCCAGTTCAGAAAGGCAGTAAAAAATCACTTAAGCAAAATAAACTATGTCAGTGCTATCTCCCACGAGTGACCCACCTCTTTTAGTTGTTCTCTCTCTGCCCTTTCTTCTACAGCAATGCAAATCTACCTTTTGCTAATCACTCTTCATCTCAACACTGCAAACTACCTTTCCTACCTCATTGCCTCTAACCTACACTCTTATAAAATTATTTTTTCTACTTAACCTCCTCCTCCTCTTCTTTCTTACTCTGCCAGTTTATTCCGTTTCTTTATATGACTTGTTAACTGTCAATTGTTTAAGATTTGAAACCCTTGCACACTTACACTGATCTTCACTGTTACCACTTTTGTTTTGCCTTGTTAAAAATTATAACTGTATCCTTTTCTCATACTCTGTACTGTACCTACACATGCTGTAATGTCCTGCTAATAGATATTCTATGTGTTCTTCTATTTTTAACTGATTACTAAGTCAGATCAATTGTATGTGATTGCTGTGGAGCTTTTCTCCCGGGGTCTCCATTGAAAAAGGGCTCTATCCCAGCTGGATCAACCCGGTCAACAAATGTCAAATAAATAAATTTTAGGGCAAAAAATGTTTGCATAAAGCAAGTATTTTGTATCTGAAACCACTTGAAATGAAAATGAAATGGAAGGTCCAGTCCTTTTCATTAGTTACAGGCACAGTTTTTCCTGGAAAATTACATATTTACATAAAAAAGTCAGACTTTCAGAATCTGAAAAGATGACAACCAGTGTGAATATAGTGTGCTTAACCCTCTCAGAGCATGCGCAGACCAGCAGCCTGATAAACGTACCTTACAAGATTAAAACTATTCACATCTGTATCTATGGAGAAAGTACATTGCTGACATCTTTTTCTCACTGAATCTGATGCTGATTATTTAAGATACAAGGCCAGAAACAGTTGCACCCTAACTGCACTTGCTTATCAATTGTGAAACCCGTATTCAGCTAAAGGCTGACAAATCACATTGTGATTCAGAGAACAGTACAGCTTTTACAAACTAAGCGGTAAAGATGGCAGAGTGCTAATAGTAATTGCAGATGATTATTAATTTTCTGAATCTGATCAGGCTATAGGTTTCAGCACAGAACAGCACCAAACGATTTTGTTTTTTTTCACATATTATGCAATGTGTCTTGCAGAGGCAGAACTTGGTAATGTTATGTTTTGTATACTGAATTAAGAATTATACAATTTATTGTGTAAAAAGGCAGAGCTGTTTATGTCATCTCATGCATCCTTGTAATCGCATATGTATGGCGTAAGTGAGCCCTACCATACCATCTGTTTATAGAAGAAGAACCATATAATATTATTTCTTAAGAGTATCAAATGGAGATGTTCACAGTTCACAATTTTAAATGAATATCCATCAATCCGTACAGCCACAACCCCTTTGCCCATTTTTACTAAAGGGGTCAGGATGTCATTTTAACACTGACAGTCAACTAGAGCCAAGGATCACACTGCCAGATTTTGTAACAGAATATATGATACGTTTTTGAAGTATTAAAGTAATGCACAGTGAATCTGTATTTTCTTGTCTGTTGTTTGATAAACATTCTATAGGCTAAAAACTCTAGCTGGCTAGACTTGGCATAGACATGCACAAAACTCAAATACTGAATTAAAATTATTTTTTTACAGAATCAAAAACACCATGCTTTTAGTACTATTACATTTGCAGAATTAGTGGTCACAAACATAGTTTAAAGATCATAGAAAGGATGTAGCACTGGGTCAAGAAAATGCTAAATAGCCATTGTCAAAATGGAAGTAACCAGCACTCTTAAAAAATACCACATAACTAGCAAACGCACTGGAACCTGTCTGATATGTATGTTTGCTTGCATGAAAAACTATCATATGACAAAAAAATAAATATGAGCTACTTCTCTTTTCAATATTTCATCATATTATTTAATTTATTACTCAAAGACAGAAGATTACCATTCCTAATGATGCATTATTTATATCTGTATATATTATATATAGGTAAATGTATAGATACATATAAGAGAAAAAGTTATTTTAAAAAAAAAAGAGATGGTGATTATTGTAATTAACACCATTTCTGGTGAATGTTAGTGCTCGATGCTATGTACGGCTAACTTTAAAACAAATGAAACCAGATTGCAGTTCATATAACAGACTGCCAATATATGATATTTATCACTTCTGTGCATTTCTTGCTGTGGTTTTAAATAATATGATGTTTTGCCAAAATCTCTGTTACTTAGCCGCAAATGATCCTTGAATAAAAGAAAGAAATAAAATGAATTTACCGTGGAGTATTCTTTGCTGTATGTGGCCTCTGCTTGCCTGACTTGAGTTCTTAAGCTGTAAATCTACTTTTCACTTTGTAAAAGGCTATGGAATATGATGTTCAATTGTAAAATAGCAGTCATGCTCTTAGTTAATTTGTGACATCTCTACTTTATTTAAGTTAGTTCATCATGGCTCCCTGCACTAATGATTATTATTATAATTACATCATAGAGCAGAAGATAATGTTCAAGTTAATTAAAAAATGTTCATAATAACTAATGCATGGATACTTAGACCTTATGCATTGCAATACAGAAAAAAGGACTAAAACAGTTTGTCCTTGCTGTTCAGTAACTGGAGATCTAGAATAATTCTATCACCCTGACTGTAACAGAACTTTAAAGTTTTTTATCTGTATTTTAGTACATTAAGCAGTACACATAGGCATATAAACTGCACCTAAAGCACACACACACACAGTACTTAGTGTAATTAGTCTCATTAGCTTACTTCCTTTGTTAGTACATATTATAAAATCAGCAATTTAAATTCACTCACATCTTAAGCTTTCTTGAGCCTACCCTGAAATAGGGTGGATCCTCCCCAAGCAGGCTGGTCTCACTGCATGAGAATGCACTGGCATAATTAAACCTGTTTTAGGCAGTGCATTGAACCAATTTGATATATATATATATATATATATATATATATATATATATCTATATATATATATATATATATATATATATATATATATATATATATATATATATATATTGTAACAGTGACTCACAACTTAAGATATATTGGCCTTTTCTGACCCATTAAAACAAAATGCAGCAAGCGTGTCCAAACGTATGTAGCCACTCCAGACTCTGAACAACTTATAATTCATAAACCTTTATTGTAAGTGCTTTCGAAGAGGTCAATGCCCCAACTTCATCAGACAAGTTTTAAAACATCCCTTACACACCTTATATAGCCCTTATTTAAACATTTAATTAATAAATTATCCTATTAACCATTCGCTGCTCTTGAAAAGTATTTAATTAAAAAACATACTATTACACAACTATATAAAATTATGAATCAGTAAACACATTATTATTAAAATGCATAAGACAATGCCATACAATATAATGCTTTTGTGTATGTTCGAATTTATAAAAAATTATATAAAATATATTGTATGTAAAAAAATTGTAATTATATAATAATATTAGTTAAAATGTATATATCCATATAGTATATGAATACATTAATAAAAATGTTAACAATGACTGACTGCTGTATAATTCAACCGTGTTACTGTGGAAGAGCTCAAACGTTACCTAGATAAAGCTTTGAGCTTCAAAATACTTTTAATGGATACATATTCATTTAACCCTGGTGGAGAATATGCTAGGGTTCTTATTTGCCAAAATAATTCTTGTTCTTCCAAGATGAGCTGCCAAGGCCCACATCTTGGATCACATTGTATTTGGTATAACACAAGGTATGCAAACATGGGAGTTGGGTGTTCCATTATGTGTTTAGCTAAGGAATTATTAATGTCACCCTTAAGTATACTATATTGGTGCTCGTATATTCTTTGAACTTTCTTTCAGTTTTGCCAATATAGTAAGAAGGACATGAGTCGCAACTTGCAACATAAATTACTCCTTTTGAATCACCATTGTATCTGCCATTTATTATGTATGATTTATTCCTTATACTTACTTTTCTGACTCATTGTTACACTGGTGCCTGTATAGCTATTTCAACCAGTTTTAATGACTATTATGCCATGTTATGCAAGATACCGGTGTCTTTCAGTCCTAAAGATGACATTTAAATACTCTGTTATTGAGCAAATCACTTCACCAGATTCCATGAGGCCACTCCTGTAAACATGTTCATAGGTAGGTACTAGGCTATTGGCCCGAGGGCCCATACAAGCCTAGCCAAAAAATGTACCCTGGCTTTCGCCACCCAAGAAAATTATTTTCCTGTGCCCCTGTCGAGCAGAGCCACAGAAGTGATCCCCGGGGTGAATTTCCCATTTCCCATCCAATCATCAAGATTTTTCTTGAAGAGTGCTAATGAGGAGCTCTGTTTGACATAGATAGATAGTCTGTTCCAGAGTCTGGGACAGGAATCTATCCCTCCAGCATGTTCTGTTTATTGTGGTGACAAGGCTAAGGTCCCTAGAGTGTGTAGCTCAGAGGGATTGGGATTTCTTTAAGTGGAGCATGTCCAACAGCTCTGGGTTTGACATAGCTTTGTATGTTAGGCAGAGATCGCCCCTGAGTAGGCGATATGCGATGAAGTAAAGCTGTAGTTTTATGAGACGGTCTGCATAGGGCATCTGTTTGAGGCCAGTAATGTGTTTCATCTGACTGGTCTCTGATGATATAATTACACATTAGAAATAAAATAAAGCTAAATGACACTGAGTATCCAGTATAAAAAGACAAAACCCTTTTTATTAATTGTAACCTAGCTATGATCTCAGTCAAAAAAGAATTGTACATTTTAACGCAATGTACTGCAAAATGTTCAGAAATCTTATTGTATTCTGTCATCACTGTAAAATAAAATATGGTGATTTTTCTGTGTGTGTTTGTGTATATATATATATATATATATATATATATATATATATATATATATATATCTCACTAGAAAATCCAACCCGATGGTAATAATGCAGTCAAATAAAATATTCCAAAGTCAAACCTGCAACAAAATCCACGAAACCAATGATAAAATGAAGAAAGCCGGTTTTAATGAAAGAATGTTAGCGCTATCGCAGTCTACACCGCTTCATCAGACATTTCAATTAAAGTAAACACAGGAAAGCAGCTAAATAGTAAATATTTTAAAAAACGTCACATCCTCCATCAGTACAGCCAGGTCCTAATTAAAGCAACAGGCTCATTCTAAAACAATCTAATATATACACATATACATTTGCTGTTATATTCAAGCTGATTAACTACAAAAATCATACGGAAGATGAAACATAACAATAATATATAAGGATACAATGAATAAGTAATATGAATGGCTGACACATATACCTAACAATAAAATACTAGATATATTACTTAATACCCCTGGCCTTAAGTACCGGTTTAAGTGGTACATGTTCATTCAATCCCTTACCACGATGCGATCCTAATCTAAGGATCCATTCAATTTCAGATATCTCAGTCAAATTCACCTTATCCCCACCCCTGAGGCTATGATGTAATGTGAATAACACTTGAAACAAAAAACAATGCCCAACGTTGTTGAGCATATGTTTCGCTATAGCACTACAAGGGTCAGTCCTATTGTAGCAATACAAATGGTCACGTACCCTTTCACGAAGGGAACGATTGGTCTTTCCCACGTAGAAAGCAAAACATGTAGTGCAATATGCAACATACACTAGATCTCTAGTGCTACAGTCTGCAGAACATCTAAGTTCCCATAACCTCCCATCATTTGAGTTCCTAAAAAATCTTGAGGGGTCTATGTGGGAACAATAAGCACAGTGATTACATCTCCTAGTTCCAAATATACTATGTGATGTTGTTGTTCTATTGGACTTACACAAATCAGGGAAACATAATTGCTGTTTCAAATTTCTCATGTTATTAAATACATATTTGGGACAATTCCCAACAACATTTTTAATATCATTGTCGGCCATCAAGATGTTCCAATTTCTAAACAGTGCATCCTGCACTGGTTGTAGATTGCCTGCATATGGTAGCACAATAGGCAGTTGTCGTAGCTCACTATGATAGTTGTTAATGCTAGTAGTAGGTCCTGTCATGGAGTAATACGGTTTACCTCTATTATTCCTAGATTTAAGTGCCCTGTTACAGACACTATCTAACAATTGCTGCTCATAGCCCCTCTCTGCAAAATTATTTTTAAGTACACCCAATTCATGATGGAACTTGGCATCATCCGAACATAAACGGGACAGTCTCAAAGACTGTCCTTTCACAATGTTCAAGAAAGTTCTAGCATGGTGCATGCTATCTGGGGCCAGATAGGAGGCCTTATAGCATTCCTTTCTAAAGATTGTACTATTCAATGTACCCTCTTCCTTGTATATGGTCGTGTCTAGAAAATCTATCCTATCCATGGAAGAGGCCATGGTAAACTTCAAAAAGCTATTCAAACTATTCACATGGGAAAGGAATATATCTAATTCCTGGGCAGAGCCGCGCCACAGGAGAAAGAAAATACCACATGTGGACAAGATAGAATGGCCCCTCTCTCCCAAAATGCCAACACCATATATATATATGCGCGTGCACACACACACACACACACACACACACACACACACACACACACACACACACACACACACACACTGTACACATATATATTGCAAACATTCCTGCTTTTGTTTTGTATATTGTGGTGCATTTTCTTTGTACTATGCTTTACTTGTATTATTTTATCAATTGCATATTTAAACCAGGAAAGAGACCACAGCTGTTGTGTTTTTAACTCAACTATCTCTCTACTTGCCTCCCCCCATGATAATTTGACCATGTATTTCCTTTCCTCTCCTCTTTCATTAGCTCGCGTCAGTATGCTCAAAATTATCATTTTGTGAAATCATTCCTCTTAAGGTATTTAAATTTATTGACCATCCCACTGTATTCCATAGAGCAAGAATATTAAGTGCCCACCCCATTCCAATCTATGTCTCTTAAAATTAGTGGCTCTTCTCTTAGAGCTTGAGTCACACCCTCTTTTTAACACCTTTATTTAATTATCACTTCTGGCATAGGTAAATTTACAATACAAAAGTAATCAAACTGTATTAGCAAATTAACAACACACGTTACACTTAACTTATTTTGCTATATATCATATAACCCAAGCAACATTACATAAATTATTCAATTCCTGTCCCCTTTTTTAAACAAGAAATATCTTTATTAAACCATCACTTATGACATAAGCAATCATACGTTGATATAAATGAAAAGAAATCACACCGACACAATCCTAGTTGCAAACATTTGACATCACAAACCCAGCTGAAAAAATTATACATCACCTATGATCTACCCAATCATTTTCAAACATTACACAGCTCATTTAAGTCCTGCCTTCTTTTAAATCTCATTCCTCCCCTGTATGTATTGTTCCCACAATTTCCATTTTTCCTATGTAGTTTGCTCCTAACATTTCCTAAAGGTCTCAATTCAAGTTGTTTTATCATTGTTACTATATTGATGGTTTAGATTTTGATTTCCATTTTCTGGTAATTGTTTTTTGGTAGCCACCATAATTAGACACAGCACCCTCTTTCATATCTACCTGGTTAGTGCAAATTGCAGCTATTAGGATATTAACCCATTTTTCCTATATTACCTTGAAAATCTGCAAAATCTACTCCAAGACCACCAATTATTAGAGATTCTACATTCTGCAGTTCAGCAGTCATTTTGGGATTACTGCTTCTGTTTTGCTGCTAGTGAGAAAATAAACACAAGGAGATTATTGCCTGGAGACTGCTTATCACCAAAAAGCCTGATAACTGCTTGTTAGGTGCTAGCTTGAAATTTGTGCTTATTGTTTGCTCCTGGTGAAAGAAGGACCAGAGGTCATTGGTTTCTGACTGTTTCTGATTGGACAGTGTCTGTCTGTGAGGGGCCTTTCTGACGGGTCTGGTTGCTTTTCAAGGTATCTACCAGAAAAAAATCTACAACAAGCCTACAGACTCCTGCGTCATTCTTGACAACACTTATTCTTTCCTTTCACTAAGTACTGCTTGATTATCTGCTGTCTAACCTAACTTCAGAATATCTCCCTAAATACTTCATCCATAAATCATCAGGGTCTACTTTAACAGTTTACCCCCAAGTGTTTGGAGTGGCCTGTATAATTTCAACAATGCATAGTTGCACACAGGGCAACTGAGGGCAGTGCTTGTTGCTGCAATCTAGAGTTGCAAAGCAGACACTCCTGATATCACTTTATATTCTCATCGTAACCATCTAATCAATAAAAAAGGGCATGTTGGTATGGATATGAACTTTCTCACTATCTCCGTTATCAGCTTTGTGGATTTGGGCATCCTGAGGCAATTTAGGAATTGCCTCATGTTTACTGACAACCAGCTAATTTTCAAACAAACTGCTAACGTATGTCACAGATGTATTTATACAGTGTCACTGGAGGCAAAGTTCTTACGAAAAAGCACTCCTGATGTCAATCAAGTTGTCAGTTGTACACACGCTGCACCCATCACACACAGTTCAAAGCAAACATATAGACCCACCAGTTCCGTACTAATCCCTGACACCCTTTTCCAGAATAACTGATGCTTGGCATACTTACGAGAAAATGCTGTTCACCAAAGCAGCATTTTCGCGTAAGTATGCCTGTTGTGGAGGCTGTACTATGTTGCGGATAAGGGAATATTCCCTTTTCCCCACTGTAGTGCGGTCTCGGAGTGAGAATATTAAAGTAGGTGGGTGTGGGGGGGCGGAGGGGGCATAGACCCTCTGCATAAACACTTTTTTTTTTTGACACATTTTAATGAAAGTGCTTTTTTGGTAAAAGCGCTTTTGTTAAAATGTGTTCGGTGATGTTGGGTTCGACTATTGTAGCTTCGTGCAATAGTCCTAGACCCAGACCCACATATGTTCAGACACTTAAATGTAACTCTCCAAAACCCCAAAGACCTCCTAGATGAAGTACATATAACAAATCTCCTCAGTGGCCCCAAATGCACTCTTTCAAAAAACATTCACATCAACACACACAGCCACAGGACATGGACCCACTACTCCTAAGCCTATGATGCAAGCCACCACACAGTCAACCTTCTGGTCATTGGAGACTCCATTGTGAGACACACTGATGTTCCTCTCACTATGCTGAGTAAGGTGAAAATCACAGTCAGTTGCTTATCAGGGGCCAGGATCCACCACATTATGATGCACTCAGGTCATTGGACCACAAGTCCCAGTACAACTCAGCAAGGGAGCCCACAGGATTTTTTGCAGGGGGGTGCAAACCCAACCCCCGCCCACACCGCCCCACCCCTCTGCTGCCCCCGCCCACTCAGCCCCACCACCACCCCTGCCCACGCAGCCATTCCAGTGTTCCAATACTTGGCTATTTTCCCCCATTTGTCATAGACACTGTTCAAATCTCTCAGTGTGCATACTGTTTTATGCTTTACTTCTACAATGATTACAGATATTTGGATTTCATTTACAACATTTATTTCAAATTTTATAGCACAAACACTGATAGACATTTACTAAACCTAAACAAAGCAATAGTCTTACAATGAAAAGAGACTTAGCATTTAAACTTCTCTACCTTTGAAACCCACACTCACCGAAACAACATTGAAAGCCGCATTCAAAGAAAATGCATCTGGCCAGTGGCAGGGTAAGTTTACCTTTGGGCTGTTTTCAAATCATTGATTCCTTGCACACATTTCTAGAACCATGTTATTTGATTCACCTTCCTGACTGTATTAATTATACTATACAATAATTGAATTATATCCCTTGTATAATACAGCACCACTTGTTAGAGTGTGTTTTAAATTTATAGTTCTGAACATTTTTTTCCTTTAAGCAATGAAACAAATCATATGAACCAATAATGACAACCTGCCCAATTCAGAACATTTCAACCATAAAGGGCCACTCTACTCAAACTTCTGTCATACAATCCACCAATATCAATATGCAGAATCTTTGCAGAAGTAAAACTCATCTGAATAATTCTACATTAAAGAGATCTGAAACCAGTGAAGAGGTTGTTGCTAGAAAACAACTTTATATTTTGGTGTTTCATCTACAAATTCACTGCCTGCTGCCCTTGAAAAATAAATTGCCTATGTTATATTAAAAAAATGGTAAGCTGGTATATTGCAATAGGGAATGGGTGGCAAGCTGAAAAACAAGTTAATAGTTATTAGGCATCTCATCCAAAGGAGGACATGCACCCCCTTAAAATACAAATCTACATGTTGTGGGAGTAGAACCTACAGCCCTCTGTATCAAGATGCAAGTATGCTACCTGCTGTGCTGCTTTAAAAATTCTATACCACAATAGTGATACTATTTGCTAAACAAAACAGTTGCACATTTTAAGCAGGCTTAGCACGAACAGCAATAAAACTCACTTCCCTTGAAGCTCACAATTCCTTGAAAATGCACTTGAAAATAAATTCCACCTGCTAACTCTAGGGCATTTCACTCTCTTTAACACACACCTCAACCTCTAAGTGCAAGAAATCTGGACAAAGCCTAAAGTAAATAGGAGCAGATTATAAATATTGCTCTCATGAACTTAGAACATTGCTAGAATAACAGGATTTATGTTAGTATGCATTTTTCTAAAGGATATGACATCTAAAACTCAAATGTCTGTCATTATTTAGCAACTTCAATGCTTTTTAGGAGGAATATGGGGCAAAATCTGGACATTCTCCAAAAACCTGGACAGCTGAGCGGTATGCTTCCTCCTCCTTATACATACATACATAAAGACACACATACACACCATAACTCTCAATCTATTAACACAAGAAATCTGGACAAAGCCTGTTATAATGTTGGGGATAAATGCCCAAAACTAGGGACACATTAGAAAGTTGCTAGAATAAAAGGATTTATGTTAGAATTAAATTTTCTGAATAATAAGAAGTCTGAAACTGAAATGCATGTCATTATTTATTAACAACTATATTCAGATATAGTTGGTTGTCTCAGTACTCACCGTGGCTTGCATTTTCTCATCTCTTGAAAGGCCCACTCTGCTTAGCTTGTGTATTATTTCCTCAGTCACTTCACCGTGGGTTGCAAGGCAGCTTCATCACAAGTGTGTGCACAAAATATAATGCCTTCAATGAGTCTTGCAAGAAATCACATGCAGTCATCATGGCACAAAGGTTCTACTGAAGATGCTTTCAATTTTTCTTATACACGAACACGACAGAAGCCAGAAACAGCTATTATTCCGCCGCTAGATGCAGCAGTAGAAAAACAAATTGCAAATAACCAAAATAAATTGGAACCAATTGTATCTACCATTATTTACTGTGTAACCCATGACATTCCTCTCTGTGGAAAAGAAGGCTCTGGTGGAAATTTGTGATACTTGTTAGATTTTCGTATTGAAGCTGGTGACAATACTGAAACAGCACAGTGAAACAGCTGCAGGAAATGCTTGGTACACATCCCATAGGGTACAAAATGAGCTGTTGGCAAAATACGAACACATACTTCAAAAGGAGATTGTTTGTGCAGCAAACAGGGCAGTTGGATTTAGTGTATTGGCAGATGAAACTGCAGATATCTCAGACATTGCGCAGTTGTCATTGGGCATTTGGTTTGTTGATGATTGTATTTGAGAAGAGTTTGCAGTTTTTGTTCCCATTGTTGTGAGAGATGCACAGTCTGTATCAAATGTTATTGTCAGTGAATGCATAACGTGTGATCTAGACCTGGAAAAATTACTCAGACAGGCTATGACAGCTGCTCCATAATGGCAAGCATCCAGAATGGTGGTCAGGCAAAGATTCGTGAAAAGTATCCAAAAACAGCCTTTATCCACTGCGCGTCTCACAGACTAAACCTTGTAGTCAATGATCTGAATGATGTTCCTGAAATACATAGTGCTGTTGGTGTTATCAAGAAGATTATTACTTTTTTCCATGACAGTCCAAAGTGATGAGCATTGGCACCAAATATACCTCTTCTGTGTGAGACATGATGGACCGAGAAATATAAATCCATTCATGTGTTTAGTCAGAACTTTGAGAAAATATTTGACTGGCTGATCTTCAGATGAGCACTGCTGGTGAAACCAGACAAAATGCACATATGTTACTCAGCGCTTGCTCTTCGTGCACGTTTCTTATTTTTCTCTTCATTATTGCAAATTACTCATCAGTTCTTGAGCCTGTTGCCCAGATGTTTCAGTCTGTTCAACTTGATATAGTAGAGGCTCAACAACACATCAACAGACTCATTGAAATATTCAAGGAGCACCATAACCATGCTGAAGAACACTTTAGGAATGACATTCTCAGTAAGGCAAGATCACTAGCAGCTAAATTTAGTATTGAATTAGTGTTGCCAAGGATTTGCAGTCGACACACAGAGCAAACACAGTAGGCATGGATTTTGAGAGTTATTACAGAACAAGTATTTATATTCCCTATCTTGACTCATTAGTTTCTTCACTGACGTCTTGCTTTTCCACCATTAACACTGCTCGGTTCAACTTATTTTATCTGCATCTTAAAATGATGCAAAACCTACAACGTGAAGAATTCTGAAAACGAATCGCCGTCAGTAATGAGCTATATCATACTGCTACTATATCTGAATGATCGCTTCTTGTCTGATGCATTGACTGAAGTTCTAAGACAACCTAAAGAATTCAATGGGCTACTACTACCTTTGTAGTCAGTATCTTGCAGATCTTCTATCAATGATGTTACTGAACAAAAACAAAAAAAAAAAGTTTCAGGTATGGGATTTAAAAAAAAACATTTTCTGATGTGTTTCAGCTACACTAATGATTAACATGTGCATCATGCTAACCTGGACAACAACAAAAAATAAATACATAAAACTAGTTGATTTTTGCTTTTGTACATGTTTATGCAAAGAAAACTTAATACTGCAGTAAGCACCATTATACCTCTCAAATGAACAGATTTTCGCAGAATGTCCAGATTTTTGCCTCATATTTTTTGTGTTCTTCCTAAAATCTGTACTTTTCTGGCAAATACCTGAGGATTGAAGTCATTAAATAATGATAAACATTTGAGTTGAAGAGTCCACATCCTTCAGAAATTTCATGTTAATGCAAAACATATTATTCTATCAACTTTGTAAGTTTGTAAGAGCAATATTTAAAATCTGTCCCTACTTGTTCCCCCATCATTTTAGGCTTTGTCCAGATTTTATGCTCTTAAGAGGTTGAGACTGAGGTATGAATTATGGATAGGAATATATGTTTTATGCACAGTCTTCACAGTTTCCCTTAAAATGTCAATGAACCTCACATGAACTTCTTTATATTCTCCTGCTTTGACAATCTGGCTAGTGTTTTTTTAGTTTTTCCTTTCTTGTCTTATCTTTAGTACATCTTCAACATTATCTCTGCTAAACATACTGTATGAACAATCATATGTTACTACCTACTATACTTTTAATTGTATGTCTAAACCATTATGCTTATGTAAATATCTTATGCAATCATATATCTGCTATATTTTATAACTGTGTAAACCACAATGCTCATGTAAATATCTTATGTATAGTATGTTAGCAGTTGTTCTGGAGCTTTTCTCCCTGGGCCTCTGCTGAAAATGGACAGCTTTGTCCAGTCGGACCTCCCCAGTAAACAAATGTAAAATAAAAAAAAATCTGACCTTTATGTGGATTCAAAAAAAAGAAAAGTACATCATGTAACGGAAACCAAACAATGGCTCTCTGTGAATTTACTATACTATTCTGTAACTGAATGCACATTACTTAATGTTAACTGATACAACAATTAAATAAAAATATAGTATGGCAGGGGAAGAAGATAATGCTTTATGATTTGTAAACTGCTCATAACTTGTCACAATCCTTGAAGTGTATAAAACACCTCTTTCTAACCTTTAGAGTCTGGAAAAAAGCTTTTCTCGATAAGCAGCAATAAAGACTCCAGCATATAATAAAAATGCATACACACCAGAACATAACAGTTAAACATACTGTGCATGTCTCTCTGCATATCTGTAAATTAGTAAGCCATGTCTTTTTAAACCTGTAGTAAATGTTATGTTCTCCATGATAACGTTATATATGTAGTTCTTTGCATACTCTCACCTTAGTAAACATCCTGTAGTGATAAGAACACTGTTGCTTTGGGAGTTACTTTGCAATATGCTTAAATCAAAACTACTTGCAGAAGACAACGTTAATCCATCCTTAATGTGACCAATACAACACTTCATTAAAATATCTATTAATCTACTAAGAAAACAGACTTCTGCCTCAAAGTAAGAAGTAATTAAAAACAGTTAATAACAACAACAACAACTCCCCCTCTTTGGTCTGACGTCCTGTGATTTGTAATGTTAGCCACTCTCCAAAAAAATATTTGTTTGGGACTTCCTTATCAATTAAGGTAAATCACCAGCAAAAATCAGCACTCCTTGAAGATGTGACAACAATGCAAACAGCACAACATAATTCTCCTGATAAGTACTGCAAAATATTCTATTTGCCATTTCCAATTTAACCAACTGCATATGGGCAGAAGCTGGAACACAGAGGTGAAGCAATCAATACCTTTATTTGGCCAAGATGGGTTTTACAATGCACCTACTGGAGCTTCACCTTCAACAGGGTCAGGCAACAACTACTAAATAAACAAAACCCTATGTTTAATAAAATAAACGGATCTAACGTCACCACATTTCATATTTTGAAAGTTTACTATTACAAATACTAACCCATCTCTAAACTTGAGTGCAGCGTGGTATTCTAAGAAAATAAAACCTAAAATATATTTATTCAAAAAGAGTAACAAATTATAAAACTTAACCAGCATCCAATGTCTTGTCACATCAGGACAAAGTCCAATAAAAAGTGTTCCAAATTTCAAACCAAATTATTTATACGTAGCACAATTGAAGTTACAGAAACTCCCAATCCCACAGTGTCTGAAAACTTTTGAACTTAGGGTGCATACATACTTTAAATAAAAATACTAATAACTACATGCAAACATTTGAAATATGCACAGATAGAAAACAGTAGCACAACTCAATCTGGTGCAGGCTTGTATTTCAGCAGACCGCAAAAAGTTCAGGTGTACATCATAACACTCCAGCTGGAACTAATTGTTAATAGTTGTTGTGGTACAGTTCTCTAACAAGGGGTGGACACAGGAGCAGAGCAGAAGTACTACATACTACTACAGAAATAATGTGTGACGTCTGACAGGCCAAAATTAATTCAGACAGCAGTTATACCTTCGGTAAGGCCACCTCCAGGCAGGCAATAGTTAACATGGATGCAGATGCCACTCTATCCCTAATGGGTGATAGCAGCCCCATAAAAAAAAAGTAAAACTGACAGTATCGTTCTCTCACAGCATGCAACAAAAATGTGCAACAGGCAACTAGGACACAACTCTGTTCTAGTTTCAATTGTTAAAACATATACAAGGCTCTAGAGAGCACCCCTGCATTACCAGGCTATAATTCATACCACACCTTTTGGCCACCTAACCTGGACCGAAACACTAAATGTGGAGGTGTGTCCATATTCATTACGGATATCCACACCTCCAGGCAAGTTGCTCAGCATAATGCATCCGAGATTATCCAAGTGCAGCTAACTTTGGGCAAGACCGCAATCCAAATTGTAGCTTGCTACAGATCCCCCACCATGCCCTCATTTCTTGATACACTGGAAAATATTAGGGTACAGCATAACACCCTAATAATGGGCGATTTCAACTACCCCACCATTAACTGGGAAAACTACTCATGTACCAACTTATTTTGCTGAACATTTTCTGGAATTCATAAATTCCAATGCCTTGTCTGCTGAAAGGAGAGTTTTAATAACAAGCAGCTGAATGCCAGTCATACCAAAACAGATTAAGGGATGAGAAAGGCATGCTGAGAATCATTAACAAACAAATTACACCTGTCCAGAGACTGAAGTACTTTTGGTGTGCTTATCTACATATGAGTAGGTTTACCTCATAATGCAAGTATAGTAAAGGACTTGATAGTCATTATGTTGGGTTGAAAAGAAGAAACAGAGACACTACTGTAACCCATTCATCAGACTGAAAGTCATACCCTTACCCTTAAACAAGTTCATTTGGGGTTCTGCTGGTGAAATGACAACAGTAAGATTGATCTGAAAGGTTTAAGAGCTGCAGAACCGGGGCTGTAAAACAGCAGGAGACAGGTTAGAAGTGTGCAGCTCTGTAAGTAATGCAGGCACTGTCTACAGGACGCTCTCCTATCTCTAAGGCCTAGTCAGGTGGTGTCAGAGGGCTGGAGACAATATGTCACGAAGTATACTGACAACTAAATCAATGGGGTCCTTCTATCTTTACTGGCATAATAAATCAGGAGAAAATACAAATAATTATTAAATCAATCAATCAGCCTTGTAACCTAAGCACTAGAAGGGGCTTCAGCCAGCAAACTTTGGTTGTTCAAATCATTCAGTTAAACTAAGATTAAATGGTGGAAGTTCAAGGGGTGGGTGAATAGGACAGAAAGAACCAAAGCTCTGTTCAACCTGGATTCTAGTACTACATTGGTTATTGTGCTGTGGGAAGCTGCAGAAATTTAGACAGACAAGCATATTTATTTAGTTATTTCTGTTTAACACGTAAGAGCACATGGATGGGGTTCATTTAATAAAGAACTAGTTCATCAAGGTCCATGGGCTTCTAGCAAAAATGTTTAAATGGGAGACAAAGCCCCATCTCCTACTCCCCAACTAACTACATCAGATGTTGCCAAACCTGGGGTGTACGTTATAAACTGAAGCCCATTTGGTGTAGCTTTGATAGAATGGTCCAAGACTGACTGAATTAATATTAAAGTACTGTGCAAATACATTGACCATCTGCTCACATGATCTAATGAGTGGAGAAATACGCTTTGACAAAAGCAATAGAATTTACATGCTCAGCAAGTGGCAATAGACAACAATATACACTACAGACATTAAACAATGAAATACTGGATAACAAAGGTAGGCAAAGGGGGAGGTGAAAAAGAAGAAGAAGAAGTAGCAAAGAGAGAGGGAAGAGTAAGCAAGAGGAGGAAAAAAACTCAAGCAGGAAGCCAAAAGAGTGGAAGGTAAAGGTTAACAACTGCAGATGCCTTGGGAATAAAATGAGAGTCCTGCAGACATTGGCAGATTAAGAGCGAGAGGGCAGCAGCTGCCAAGACTAACCAGATGCTGGGCTGAATCTAGAAGTGCACAGGCCTCAGGCACAGCACACATTTACATTTGCATTATGCAGGTACCTAGTCAGGTCATTAATAGAATACCTTAGAGTGAGAAAGAAATAAGCTATATTCAGCACAGGAGCCCAGGACAAAAACAGAAAGAACAAAACACACTTGTCCTGCTTTTATTGAAGACAACACTTTTTTTGTTCTTTACAATAAAAATCCCTGGTGCCTTGGTTCACTAGCCTTCTTGGGAATAAAGCTCACAATCACTACAACCCATATAAATAGTTAACATAATTAATTAAATCAATTTTTTTCATATTCTTAAAGTAATAGTACTCAAATTATATAAAACAACTCCAATTTACTTTTACATTTAAACCATAAGGTTTATAAGTCCTATATTTTAAAATAAAATAACTTTCTTACTTCAATACCCAAGTTTTAATGTTACATCTTAATTATTCTGGATGTTGTAAAAGTACAAAGAACTTTAAATTATTCACATTGGGCCAGATTCAGGAAGGCTTACACGGAGTTCAAGAGTAGTGTAAGCCTCCGTGTAAGCCTCCCGATTCAGGTACAGCCCAAACCTCCGTGTAAGAGACAGCTAACACGTCTCTTACACGGACTGGCGTCAAATGCTCAATACCTCATTTGCAGCTCCAAGATATGCAAATGAGGTATTTGAGCGATCCACGGCAGAAACCAGTCCGTGTAACGGACGTGCTAACTGCAGACATGTACAGAGCTGACAACTGAGTACATTCCTGCAACATTAAAAGCGGAGCTATGTCAGCTCCAAATAAAGGGTGCATATGTGTCATTAAGCATGCCAATGGCCAAATATGTGGCCATTGGCATGAAAAAGTGTTGCAAAAATAAGTTATTTAACTTTTTTTCAGGATTATTGTGTTTAACTGCAGCGCACACCAGCAAACGGGTGCGCTACCTAAAACTGAAAACCGAAGCTTATAAGCCCACAATTGTGGGATTTATGTATTACATGGAATGTCAATGGAGGGACTTGCAGACTAAAAACAATATGGCCTCCGTTTAGTGGTTGTCAAGGGAAGCTCCGTGTAAGATATGTAACTAAGCATTACTAGGCAATCCTATGTAAATGAGGGTTACAATACTGAATCACACTGCCACATAGGTAATGAGCACTTTCTGAGTAGTGTAAGAGTTAGAGAAGGGGAGGAACAGAGTAAGAGATAGGTGACATCACGGAGGAAGGATAGAAAGAAATGTCCCAGATTGGAGGGCAATGTAAGGTAACAGATGACAGACAGACATCAGGGGAGGTGTGTCCCAAAGAACACTAGGAAAGTCAAGAAATTGAGGGTATACGCTATCCCTACACTCCAAGTTTCTTGATATACGTGTATGGCTGGCGTGCTTGTGGCGTGTAAGGCAGGTTCAACATGTGGAGCGTGTTGCAAACTGTTTACAACGGTTTGTGGTGTGCACGTGTGTAAGGCAGTGTCTGCGTTTTAGCATGAATCAGCCTAGCTAACACCGTGTAAGGATGTGTCTTGCGCGTGTAACACTGTGTAGGGATGTGCGTGCGTTTAAGTGACTGTGAGCGTGTTTAAGCTGGTGTGCACATTGCTCCCCTCAGGAAACAGAGAGGAAACAGGAAACAACCAAAATACAGGAAACTGCCAGGTAATACTGCTGGAGTTAATTGGTGGAAACAATTACAAGCAGGCAATTACACAGGCAGACTAGAAGCCCAGCCCAGCACTTAAAACACAACAAAGAGCAGTGAAGGCTGTTTCTCACAAGAGATACTGCCAGAAGCTAAGCTATCAGAATTGAAAACTGAAATAAAGCTGAACTCAGAGCAGAAATGCTAGGGGCTGCCATGGCTATTATAATCAGGCATAGGCGAATTGCTGAGGGTGGTGACAATGCAGATGCTGACAGACAACCCAGAGTGAGGAGAAGGAGAAGAGTATACAGGCCCAGGGTCACCTACCATGGGTTACATGAGCTGGAGATAGTAGAGCTATAGAGTGGACAGAGAGCTCCTGCAGCAGATTGTTGAGCTGTGCAGGCCACACCTCACACACAGAACCAACAGAGGGAACCCATCCCAGTGGAAACCAAGGTATGTGTTGGCCTAAGAATACTAGCAACATGTACCTTCCAGAGACCAACTGGTGATATGATGGGGATATCACAGGCATCAGCCTCCAGGGTACTGCACCAGTTCCTGGATGCCATGTCACCACATGTCAGTGATCATATATATGTCCCTAATGACCGTGAAGTTGTGGCCAGCAATATGCGTCTCTTCCAGCAAATAGCGGGATACCCTGAGGTGCTGGGTGCAATAGACTGCACGCACATACGCATCAAAGCACCAACCGGTGAGCGGGGTAGAGTCTACATTAACCGCAAGGGATACCCCTCCATCAACTGCCAGGTCGTGTGTGATGCCCAGGGCATAATAATGAATGTGTGTGCTGGCTGCCCTGGGAGCTACCACGATTCCCACATCTGGCATCTGGCGAGCTGTACCAATCATTTGCCAATGGGGACTTCCCACACGGACACCTAGTGGGGATGCAGGTTATGCACTTGAGCCGTGGCTGATGACACCCATCAGAAATGCACACACACCTGAACAGGAACGCCATAATGAGGCACACGCACAAACACGTAATATCATAGAGCGTGTGTTTGGGCTGCTCACGTCACGGTTCCGGTGTCTGGACACATCTGGTGGAGCTTTGCAGTACACACCAACTACATGTACCCAAATGATCATGATATGTGCTATGCTACATAATATGATCCTTGAAACAGCTGCAGCAGGACCAGCACAGGGCTGGGCCAAACATCTCCCCACCATTGCCAAGGCCACCACAGGCAGGGGGTGACTTGGAGGAGGAACAACCTGACCTTGTCCCAGTAGGCAGAAGGAGGCGTGCCCAGTATGCCCTGGCCTTGGCAAAGAGGCAACGCATAGCACATACGCTTGGTCAGTAGGAACACTGGGACTGATACCGGCTCTAACTCACTCATACAGTAACAGGGATGCCTAACATGACACAACCTGCTTCCAAATGTACAGGGAGTGTAGTATGTGTATCCGACAGAGGTGGCCCTGCAGCACCACCTGAGGCATGAATGCCATGTGTTAAGTAATGTAATATCATGTACAATATGCACACCTGAGGACCCCAACTAACATCCATATCCACGCATATGACCCTGTGGAAACAGCTGCACGTCATACAGTGATGTACATGTGCAAAAACATGGAACAAGATACAAAATGAGGGTGTCTAGCAATAAATAGCATGGATAACCACACACCCATGTTTGTACCACAACAAGAAGCAACATGGAATAGCCATGGTCAAAAACAATGGCTAAAACCGACTACTACTATATAGCCTGCTGCAGACCACTGTCCTAATAGCAGGAACTGCCCCAGGCCTATGTCCATAGGTTCATACTAGGCTATCTGCCCTAGGGCATTAATAAGCCTAGGCCAGAGTTTTGTGGTGTCTGCCACCCCTGCAAGTTGATGGATATGCCCATTATTTTGCTGTGCCTCTGTCAAGCAGTGATACTGAGGTTATCCCTGGGGTATACCTGCAATCTCCCATCCATTGGTCAAGATCTCACTTGAACAAAGCCAGTGAGGTGCTCAGCCCCACATGTACCAGGATGCTGTTCCACAGCATATGGACTCTCTGGGTGATGAATCTGTCCTTCCAGCACATCCTATTAATATCTGTGTTGAGGTTTAGGTCTCCTGCCCTTGTAGTTCTGATGGATGTAGAGGTCTTGAGGTGAAGCATGTTCATAAAGTCTGGGTTGGACATAGCCTTGTATGTCAGGCACAGATCACCTCTGAGCAGTCAGTAAGTGACTGAATACAGCTGGAATTCCTTCAGTCGGGCAGCATAAGAAATATGTTTGAGACCCTTTCACCTCCTGTCGAGGAATTTGTGGGCCCATCCAATCTGAATGGGGCAGTGTATGCAATCATTGGTGTGATGAGTACAGGGGAACGATGACCTCCCTTGATCTAGATGTGAATCACTGCATGATGAGGTGGCCAATGTAGAAGGCCTTCCAAACTACCCTGGCAATGTGAGTGTCAAGCAAAAGGTCACTGTCAACCTGGGTGCCCAGGTCCCTGATAACCTACGTTGTGCTTAGAGGATTGCCACCTAGATGGGAAGTAGTGGTAACCTTGTTCTTCCTGAAGGGTATGGCTATGCATTGTTTAGTGTTTAATGTAAGGCCATGGCCGTGGCACCAGTTATCTGTGTCTATGAGACCCTTCTGAAGGATGTCTGTGTCAGATGGGTTTCCAGCTATGCTTCCCAGTTTGCAGTCATCTTCAAACTTTGTCAGCCATAATCCTCCTGTGTTTGCTCGTACTTCTGAAAAGTAGATACTGAACAAATGTGGGCCCAGGACTGAGCCCTGTGGGACACCACTTGTGACAGCTCTGGAGTGTGAACTGGCACCAGCAACTTTGACCCTGTGTGTTCCGTCCTTAGCCAATTTGCAACCCATGCTGTGATGTATGGGTTCACAATTAAGCTGGTGATGTTTTCAATGATACCTGAGTGGGGTATTGTGAAAGCCTTTGCCAGGTCAAGGTAGGCTGTGTGGACTGCCTTGCCCACGTCAATGGCCTGGGTGAGTGTTTTGAAAAAGTCAACCAAGTTTAAAAGGCATGATCTGCCCTTGACAAAGCCAAACTGGATTGGATCCAATGTCTGCAAGTCCCCTATGTCTTCATTTAGAATTCCCATTATGATCCTCTCCATAGCTTAGCAGAACAGGCTTGTCAAGCTGATGGGATGGTAGTTTCTGGGGTTGGTGGAGGCACCTCCTTTGTGAAGTGGGTCCACCATTGCTGTATGCCACTCCTTGGGAACATATCCTGAGGTGAGGCTAAGATTAAACAGCTGCCCTAACTGCGGGTGTAATTACTCATTGAGTTCATGGAGCACACAACTGGGGACACCATCTGGTCCCATGGATAAAGTGTTTTCTGCCTTGGATTGAGCAGTTCCCACCCCAGCAGTGGAGATGTTTGGGGGCTACAATCCTCTGGTGTACATACCCCCAGTTGGGGAGGGGAGAAATCTGCACTGAACCTGTCAGTCAGTATGTTGCCAATGTCTGTAGGTGCAGTGATATCAACATTATTCTGAACTAAGTCTGAGCATATCTGGGAGTTTCCTCCCAGGTTTCAAACATAGGTAAAAAAGGCCTCATGATTGTCCCTGGAGTCCTGAGTGGGTTTACTCTCAAAACATGCCTCAGATGATTGTATGGGGGAACCCAGTGTTTTACTCACAATGAGCAGGCGTGTCTTCCCCTACAGATTACTCTATCTTGTAGTAGCTCCTTCCTTGTGTTGTACAGCTTGTTTATGGCTAGGGTCCACCAGACTGGATGCTTGCCTGTGGTACAAAGAGTCATTATTATTTGGGATTGCCTGAACCATGCAGTCCTGGAGGTGCTGGTAGAAGGCATTTCTAAGTGATACAGTGGCTTGGGTAATGGTGTCTGCTGGCCTGGGGCCTTGAAAGAGACCACACCAGTCCTCAGAAATGTGAAGTCGGCATTTGAGAAGGTCTTCACCGTTTCATTTCCCATCTGGGGTGTGGGTGGGATGTGGACTCCCACTGAGAATAGTCCATGATCTGATCTCACCAATGATGGGTATATGTCTGGTGTTGAACAGTGTGACCCCATGTTCGTGATGATGTGTTCTAGTATGTTGCCTCCACTTGAGGGGATTGGGACCAGTTGTTCCATGGCATTTCAGTGTATGAACTCTTGGAACCTTTGTGTTAGAGTGTTGTGGCATGATTAGTGATCCCAGTCTATATGTGGATAGTTGGAATCACCCAGTAGGATGGTGTTTTGAGATACATTTATCCCCTTCAGTGTTTGCAGGATAGCTGTGTGAGGTACCTGAGTTTGAGCGGGTGGCATGTAACATGCTACAAACTGCAGAGCAGTCTTGCCTACGGTCACTGGCACCTGGATGGTCTCTGATGCATCGTGTGTTGCCACCAACCATGAGGTGAGGGTGTCCTTGATGAATATGGACACCCACCATCCTTCTTGGTGTTGTCGGGATGCTGGTGCCAGAATGCATGATATGAGGTAACACCCGATAGTGCCGGGTGCTGTCAGAAGCTGTGAACCAGATTTCAGGCACAGCACAGACATCAATGTGCTACATACTGAGAAGGGCATAGAGTGTGTGCAGCTTGAGGTTGAGACCTTGGGCATTGAGCAGCATTACCCTTAGTGTCTTTCCTTTACTGTGTTCTAGGGTGGTAGGTGTAGAATCTGAGTCTTGCATAAAAAAGGCACAATGGGGGTGGCAAGAGCATCATCTGAAATCCGGAAGCCCAGGGGTGACAGGTGCAAGCCGTCCCTTGCAAATCACCGTGGCCTGTCCAGCATGTCATCCCAGGCAGACAGACATTGGACCCTCTTAGAATGACACCATAGTCTAAGCAAAATACTACAGCTGATCATCTTGTCTCTGTTTATGTGGCATCATACTTGGTGAAGGTAGGATACTGCCGAAGGTCAGGGTCATACCTGCCTGGCCTACATAATCAGAGGGATCCTCTATGTCTCTTTCCATGTAGTCCAGGGAGGTACATCTCAGGTCGTTCACACCAGCATGGATTATGACTGGGTCAGACCTGTACTTGCAGTTTAGTGACCTGAGTGCTTGCATTATGTGGTGGATTCCAGTGCCCGATAGGCAGCTTACTGTGACCTCCTCTGTACCTGATCTGGTGAGTGGGACATCAGTGTGTCTGACTATGGAGTCACCTATGACAAGTGTGTCCGGCATTGTGTTTGGCCTTAAGGGCTGTGACTGTTTGGCACACCAACTCTGTGGTCAATGTGTTGCATGTGCTATGCCCTGTGGAGGCAGTTGTGTGAGTGTCTGCTGTGGTGGCCACCGCCATTCTGGTAGACTTCTGATCAGAGCCTCCGAGAGTGTCTCTGCGTGTCTATGTGTATGATCTTAAGTTGTGACAGTGCCATGTGAGACTGGATTAAAGATGTGTGTGTGGTTACCTTCACCCTCTCTCTGGTCTTGCTAGTCCTATGTTGAGAGAGCTCAGCCTCCACTTTGGCTATATAGTTGCATCTCTCACATGTATGTGTGTTTTATGGCAGAAGGAGAGGGTTGTCAGTGTACATGAGGCAACTGTAACAGTGCCTCAATATTCCCAGGTTCACCAGCTGAGCAGGAGAGGACACTAGCAACTGATCCCTAGACATGCTAGAAGGAATAGACAAAACAATGTTGGAATACAGGGAGATATCAAGCCCCCCAAGCCACATCATACTGTTTGATTGACAATAGCTACACATACACCGGTGTTTCATAGTGTCATAGTGTACTACTAGGCTATCTGCCCTAGTGCATGTATAAGCCTAGCCATAGTGATGTGGCTATTGCCACCCCTTATAGTGGTAATAAGTGTACAGAATAGATTCTGAATATTGTGCCTCTGACTTAGTAGTGACACATTATGACCCCCTTACGTAACTGAATAACATGACTGTGTCTCTGTCTAGTCTGTGCCTCTGTCTCATATGCAGTTGTCCAGATGTCTCCTGAAGAGAGTCAGTGAGGGACTCTGTCAAACATGAACTGGGCAACTGGGATACTCTGCTAGAGTGTGAGATGCCTCTGAGTTATGACTCTGTCCCTCCAGCATGTCCTATACATGTATGTGCTGAGGTTCAAATACTCAGCTCTCATGGCACTGGTGGATTTGGATTGCTTGCAGTGGAGTATGTCCACCAAATCCTGATTGGACATGGTCTTGTATGTCAGGCATAGGTCACCTGTAAGTATGCGGTATGACACTGAACAAAGCTGGACTTCCTCTATTCTGGAAGCATATGACATGTGTTGAAGAACCCTGATCTTCATGGTAGGTACTTTTCGGGTGCAAAGGTGCAAAAGGCAGGATCTGCCCTGTACAAAGCTGAACTAGGTGGGAACAAGGGTCCGTAGGTCAGTAATGTGTCTGTGTAAGAGCTCCATGACTCCTCCCATATCTTTGCAGACAAGGCTGGTTATGCCTGTGTGGTGGTAGTTGCCATAGTCTGTGGAGGCATCCCCCTTGTGGAGTGGGACCACTGTTGCCGTATGCCAGTGTTCAGGTACATATCCTGTAGCAAGACTAAGGTTAAATAGCAGTTGTATATATGGGTCCAGCCCCTTCTGGAGTTCACATAGCATGCAACTGGAGATACCAGCAGGTCCCATGGATGCTGTGTACTTGTCTTTGCTGAGTGTGGCTCTCACATGGACATCCAAGATGACAGTGAGGTTACATACAGCAGTGATAACTATCTTGTTTTGGGGGTGAGGGAGGGTAAATCGCACTGAAGCTGTCCGGAATGTTGCCAATATCTGTCAGGTCACTGGAAAATATGTTGTTGTGTACCAACTCTGAGCATATCCGAGGGTTCACAACCAGGTGTCTGACATAACTGAAGAAAGCAGTGTGGTTACCTTCATTGTCTTTGGTGATTTATGTCCCCAAGTTGACCTTGCATGTCTTTATGAGATAATGTAGCTTTCTACTAGTGCTGATCACAGCTGTCTTCCCTTTTGGAGATGTAGCTCTGTCTTGCATTAGTAACCCTCATCTGTCATACAGTTTGTTTATGGCTGGGGTCCACCAGACAGGACACTTTCCCTTTGTGGAGAGGGTCCTGTTTTCAGTTGTGATTGTATGGTCCATGCTGTCTGACATCTAGCTAAGGGAGGTCATTCTGGTTCTGCAGTTATCTTTCATCAGCATTAGAAATGACCACAACAGCCCCTGTGGGTGTACCTCATGCACACACATCCAGCACCTGTAAAGTCCACAACAGTACCTCACCAGGAGTATGACAGAGCTGGAACACATGTAATGTGTAGTCTGATTAAACAGAGTGCAGCTCCACACACTGCCATGCTGTCCACCCAGATGCAAGCTGTGCCTGATGTAGAAAGCCATGTCCAAGCTGGAATCAATGCACATGCTGCACCTTGTACAATCTGAATGGCAGGGAGCTATGCACATGAGGGACCTGAACCCCAGCACTGACATATATAGGACAGGCTGTACTGCATTATCCAAAACACAGAAGCCACCCCCACATGAGTAAACTACCAGTACAGGTTGTCCATAGAGACACTGGTTGAGTCCCCTCAACAGGAATCCTAATGAGTGGATGGGAGATGGGAGGTTTACCCTGGGTATCAATGTTATGTCACAGGTAGACAGAGGCACAGTATACTAAACAAGACATATGACATGTCGAACTACGCTTACAATGTGTTGATGGACAAACACATTCTCCGACTAGCATTAGGTCAAGATACCTCTTGAACACAGCCAGCAAGGTGCTCTGCCGCAAATGGACCAGGATTGTATTCCACAGCATAGGGAGTCTCCGAGTGATAACTCCATCCCTCCAACATGTCCAACATACATCCCTGCTAAGGTGTAAGTCACCTGCACTAGTGGTTCAGGTGGATCTTCTGAGTCTGAGGTGGAGCATGCCCATTAATCTCTGTTTGGACATGGCCTGCATGTCAGGCACATGTCACCTCTAAGCAGACGGTATGTGAGTGAATAGAGTGTGAGTGTCGTCAATCTGGCAGCATATGACAGCTGTTGGGGTTCCTTGATCCTTTAGGTGGGGAACAGTCAGGGTGTCTCCAATTGCTGCAGATGTTGTGTGAGATACAGCCAGAATAGGGCATTCGACTCGATCACCGGTCTGATAAGTGAAGAGTACAGGGGAACAATGACCCACTAGATCTGGATGTGAATCCCAGCCTGATCAGGTGGGCAATGTAGAAGGTCTTCCTAACCACTTTAGCAATGTGAGTCTCAGAAGAATGGCGACTGTTAACCTGGGTCCCCAGGTCCATGATAACCTCCTCTGTGCTTAGAGGATTGCCACCTATATGGTAGCTTGGGGTCACCTTGCTTTTCCTGAAGGGTATGTCTACACATGTTGTGCACTCTGACTTCAGGCCATGGCCCTGGCACCAGCTATCAGTTACTGTGAGTCCCTTCTGAAGGATATCTGTGTGTGATGCACTGTCCACTATGGTGCCCAGTGTGCAGTCATCTGCTAACATTGTCATCCAAAGTCCTCCCATGTTGGCCTGTACTTCTGGGAAGTACATGACAAACAATGGGGGCCAAGGACTGAGCCCTGTGTGACACCACCTGTGACCAGCCTGGAGTCTAACATAGTGCCAGCAACTCTAACCCTGTGGGTCCCGTCCTTAAGCCAGTTTGCAACCCATCTTGTGACATATGGGTTTACATTTCAGTTGTTAGGGTTTTCCACAATACCTGAGTGGGGTATTGTGTTGAAAGTGTTGCAAGGCCAAGGTAGGCTGTATGGACTGCCTTTCCCCAACAATGGCCTAAGTGACCAATTTGAAGATGTCAACCCAGTACAAAAGGCATGATCTGCCCCTGACCAAGCCAAAATGGGATGGGTACAATGTCTGCATGTCCCCTATATCTTTGTTTATGAGCTCAATTATGATCCTCTCCATAGATTTGCAGACTACACTTGTTAAGCTTATGGGGCAGCAATTAACAGGGTCTGTAGAGGCACTGCCTTTGTGCAGATGTGCACAACTGGACCCTAACCAGGCTGTTGTGCACACTATGGAAATGTAAAGCAGTGATAGGACTAAAGGCCAGGATACTGACCACCACAGTGAAAGTACTGAAACACTACACTAGACAGTGCTACAGTGTTAGGTCAGTATGAACGGATGTTGACAATTGTGTGCAAAGTATCCCATGCAAAACCTGCAGGCACAGTATACTCCCTGTTTTGTTCACACAAAAAGCATTCGGACAGTAACTACACAACATGGCACAGAACACACAACCATAAACTTCAGGTATTTGTTGAAGGTCACACTCATCCACAAATGTGATGGCCGCAGAGTTCAACATATGTAAAGCCCACACTGGGCATGCTCACACACTTAGATAAATGAGACATCTTTCACACAACATGCCACGGGAAGGCTGAACTGGGCATGCTCACACACTTGGTCCAAATGTTACCCCTAGCAAATGTGAAAACACACCAGAGGATGCTCATCCCCCTTTCTAGACACTGATCATGTAAGCACCCTATAAGTATATTGGAGAAAAGGATTCTCTCAGTAATCCAAATAGTGTGCCGTGCTAATGCGTCCGTCTCTAGTGTCATAACATAGTTAGGTAGGGGTTTGAATCCAGCAGGTGGCAAGTGTGTGTGAAGGGGGTAAGTGTGTATGAAAGAAACATCCCTTTTGGCAACTGGGAAAACACACCACAGGATGATCATTCCACTTTCTAGACTCTGATGATGTCAGCACCCTATAAGTATATTGGAGAAAAGGATTCTCTCAGTAATCCAAATAGCGCGCTGTGCTAATGCGTCCGTCTCTAGTGTCATAACATAGTTAGGTAGGGATTTGAATCCAGCAGGTGGCAAGTGTGTGTGAAGGGGGTAAGTGTGTGTGTATGAAAGAAACATCCCTTTTGGCAACTGGGAAAACACACCACAGGATGATCATTCCACTTTCTAAACTCTGATGATGTCAGCACCCTATAAGTATATCAGGGGAAAGGAAATTCCCCAGTAATACGAATAGCGCGCTGTGCTGATGCGTCCGTCTCTAGTGTCATAACATAGTTAGGAAGGGGTTTGAATCCAGCAGGTGGCAAGTGTGTGTGAAGGGGGGTAAGTGTGTGTGTATGAAAGAAACATCCCTTTTGGCAACTGGGAAAACACACCACAGGATGATCATTCCACTTTCTAAACTCTGATGATGTCAGCACCCTATAAGTATATCAGGGGAAAGGAAATTCCCCAGTAATGCGAATAGCGCGCTGTGCTAATGCGTCCGTCTCTAGTGTTATAACATAGTTAGGTAGGAGGTTTGAATCCAGCAGGTGGCAAGTGTGTGTGAAGGGGGGGTAAGTGTGTGTGTAAGTGTGTATGAAAAAAACATCCCTTTTGGCAACTGGGAAAACACACCACAGGATGATCATTCCACTTTCTAGACTCTGATGATGTCAGCACCCTATAAGTATATTGGAGAAAAGGATTCTCTCAGTAATCCGAATAGCGCGCCGTGCTAATGCGTCCGTCTGTAGTGTCATAACATAGTTAGGTAGGGGTTTGAATCCAGCAGGTGGCAAGTGTGTGTGTGAAGGGGGGGTAAGTGTGTATGCAAGTGTGTATGAAAGAAACATCCCTTTTGGCAACTGGGAAAACACACCACAACTTTCTAGACTCTGATGATGTCAGCACCCTATAAGTATATCAGGGGAAAAGAAATCCCCCAGTAATGCGAATAGCTCGCTGTGCTAATGCGTCCGTCTGTAGTGTCTTAACATAGCTAGGTAGGGGTTTGAATCCTGCAAAGGGAATGTATGTGTGTTAGTATGAGTGTGGTTTATATGTGTGCACTATGCTGGGAGGGTTAACTGCCTTTTGCCAACTGGGAGAACACACTACAGGGTGCACATCCCTCCTCCTACACACAGATGATGTCAGCACCCTCTAAGTACAGCATTAGTAAGGAATTCTCCAACTACTGCAAATAGCACACTCTGCTAATGTGTCTGTTTCTACTGTCATTGCAGAGTTAGGTATGGGTTTGAATCTTGCAAATGGAAAGTATGTGTTTTACTGTTGGTGGGGTTAGTGTGTGTGCACAATGATGGGGTGGGATGTGGCTTTTGCCACATGGGGCTATGCACTGCAGGGTGGTCATTACCCTTAACAAGCAGTGATGTTGATAGCACCCTATACAAACAAAACTACAAAACAGAAGGTGGTGGTACTGATAACACATGTAAGGTAACACTTCTTCAAGTAATGTCCACAAAACGGAGTAGGATAATCAAACAATTCTTTTATTCTATACAGACAACATGACAACAGGCAACTAACTGCCAGTACTCAGTATAGTGTTACATGCTACTGTAACACGCATGTACCGAATATACCTAGATAGTGTTCTGAAGCCTGAATGTGGCAAGTGTGTGGATGTGGGATGTGTCTGTGTGTGCATTTCCATGGGAAACATGTTTGCTGTGGCAATCAGGGTACTACAGTACCTGATGCACATTACATCTTCCAACTGATGAGGTTGCCTGAACCCTGTGAGTACAGGTAGAGAAGGGGATGCCAGTAGTAAACAACATAGTGCACTTCTGAAATGTGTACCTGTCATGTATCAACAGCTACTCATGTAGGGTGATAAATAATGGGAATGGCAGGTGAGTGTGTGCATCTGTGTGGGTAGCAGGGTGTGTATAGATGCATGTGTGACAGAACAGATACATGTAGCTGAATCTACATAACAGCACAAGATGCATTGCCATAGTCAATGTTAGCATGTGATGGTGTGCAGCTGGTACACTTTGTTAAGTAGTATGGGTGCAGATAACAATTGAGGACATTCATACAGTTACTGCAGCAGGACTGCTGGGATATACACACATTTATACTGCAACAGTCAACAGTTACCAACATGTTACTACTTATACACATCTATGTAGTCACCCTGTGCATCAACAACGTGTTTACCTTTACCTGCACCGATGTTGTAGTATGCAGGAGGTGGCACAGTGTCATCATATGCACAGGGTGTGGGTTAGGTATGCCCAAGCCGCCACTGGTAACACCAATTGACATGTGTGTGTATGTGTGTTTGTGAGGGGCAGCAGTACAGGGTGGACCGTTGTTGGTGCAGTGTGTGTGTGTATGTGTTTGCCCTAGGTGTTAGGTTTCCAGGTTTCTGCATGTGTGTAAGCACACAGTCCCACATAATGGCTGCCATGTACAGGGTTTTGTGGACAGCCACAGACTGCACCTGTCAGGTCATCCAGATCAGTGTCTGTGGGCACGGACACGGTACCTGTGCCTGGCAGGGGTGCTACGGGCCGTATCCGGTACTAACCCAGACTGGGTACTGTCATCGGAAGCAGGGGTGTGTTGACTGGACACAGTTCCCTGTTGGGACTGTCCAGAGCCACGTGCACGTGGTCTCCTGGGGCGTCTGGATGACAGCACAGACCCAGCATTGCTGGGGCTGGTGCTGGCACTTGAGGCACGCGAGTGGGCCTGTTGTCGTCCGGCCACTGCCAGCTGGTGCTCTTGCTGGCATACGGCCACGTCGACGTCGCAAGCGCACACCATCGCCCTGGCCCATGGACATCTGGTTGTGGAGCAGCTGTTCTATGCCCCCTGGCGTCTGTCAAGGACATCTGTGAAGTTACGGATAGCATTCGCAACATCATGCATGCCGTCTGTCATGGCTATGCGACATGCTCTCAGCTCCCTCAGACCCTGTCTGGTGTACCTTTCCATACGTGCCTGTGCCTGCATGACAGTTCTAAACATAGTGGAGGTTGACATACCTCCTTGGGCACGTCGGCCAGAGGCAGTACAGCCATGGATGCCCCCACGAGAACCCATGGGCAACTGTCTGCGTGGTACCATTGGAGGCCTCTGCACATGGCTGCCTTGTGAGGATGCATGTACCACAGGTACCACATTACCCTGATCTATGCCCACTGCTGACTGTCCATCACCTAGGGACAATGGTGACAAAGGATGTAACGGCAGGATGACTGTGCGCGTTGACGGGGTTGAAAGCTGTGTACTGTCAATTGGCTGACCAATGGCGGACCCAGACACACCTTCCTGCACCATTACAGACATTTCATCATCATCAGTACCTGGGGCACAAGATTCAGGTTCCCTGCTGCAGGTCACCAGAGCAGCACCAGAACCTACGGGAGGAAAACATGGAACACAGATTACAGTCTCAATACATATTTGAAAGAGATGCACTTCAATACTAATGCACACATTCAGAAATGGACACATGCACTCATGGACACTAACACACATGCACACTTGGGCACAGGCACACTTGCACACATGCACACCCCACAGTAAACACACACATCAGTACCGTGTTACACTACTCAATTTACTACCTGTCAATTACAGTTATTGTGAACACAGTCACCAGCATGTCTACTACAGAGTTACACTACTCTTCCTAGTTTTATAAATTGTTTTACAGATAATTTTAAAAGACTCACCAGCATGTATGGCCTGCCTCATTGCTACATGGGAGGGACCTGGAAGTGTGAAGAGAGTAATGTCAGTGGGCACATGTGTGCCATTCATTTTGCACATGATACAGTACAGTAGTACACTAGTTCCCTTATACACATCAGCTGCACATCATGTCTGTATATATATCATGATGACAGATACATACCACATGCACACCTTATGCGTGCATGAAGTAACAGCGTACAGAACAGTCATATGTACATACCAGGAGTTAATTCTAATCTCACCCTTACCTCTCTTCAAACGTCAACTCAAACTGTACTTCCAAACCCACTGGCTTTGTTCTTCTTGGAGTCCAGGCTAATGTCCCTCTCCCTACCCTCTCTTCACCTTTAACCCCTCATTGTGCATAGAAACTAGCTTCTACCCTGTTTCTTTCACCTTGATGTCCTTCTATGCTCTGACCTACTTCTCCCATCCCTCCCACCTCCTCTTGACTGTCTTCCTTCTTTTCCTCACTTCCCTTCTTGACTCCTGCCTCTTCCATATCATTGTATCTGTCATACTCCTTCTACTTCTCTACCCTTCTGAGCCCTATCTATTATGTATATGGCTTTTGCCTTATTGCATAACCATTATGCTTTAGGTAGGATTGCTTTGAAACCAACGGTACATTGTGTATGACTCTAAACTGTTTGACTTCCTTACATGTATGTTGATTTAATTAACAGGCTGGTGTACAATTCTATTATGTTGGCTGTCTGTAATGACAACTTGTCTGTCTGCCTTTATTACGTTATGTGTGGAGCTTTTCTCCACAGGCCTCTACTGAAAATGAACTTATATCCAGCTAGACTATCTGGGTCAACAAATGTAAAAGTAATAACAATAAATGAATATGGCATCTTACCTGCACGCCGCTGTCTTGCTGCTGTGTGGATCCAACCTCCATCAGGATGCATGATGGTTGCTGTTGTTCTGGGGCTGGATCCACAACACTTAGCAGTAGCCCCTCCTGTCTGGTGAAGGGGGGATGTGTGGCCACCCCCCCCACCTGTGGCAGCCTGTTGCCTGCGGATATCTGCAGCACGCTGGCGGACATTTCTTATCAAATCACTGCAGTGATGTCTCACCTGCTCATATGTCCTATCATGCATGCCAACATCATTTATCCTGCTAACAAGGTTTTGCCACAGTGCAGACCTCTCCTGCTGATTCTGGGTGGTGCGTGAGAACAGGATGGCATAGTCACGCACCAGGCTCTGGTGGATCATGTCATCCTCTGCAGCAGAGTAGGCAGGATTCCGTTTAGGTGCCATGTCTATCTGGAAAGGTACACAAACAGGTTATCAGCATAGTATCTCAACAATACATGGTACACATTCTATACAGGTAGTGTTAACTTCTACTTATTACTGATTGGTTAAAACCTGATTACAGTGTAGCTATCATTCTATGTCATTTGTACTAAGTACTTGGCCTTCAGACCAGTTGTTTTACATTAGGGAGGTTGGTGGCAAGCACTGTGGTGGCAGGACACATATCTTTCATCCATTGAAGTTGGGAACTGCTGATTGTGGGCCCAGTGTACAAGTGTATTACTTCTGGTATGGGCAGTTGGCCTTCAGGCCAGTTATTTAACATTAACGAGGTTTGTGGTCTGCACCCATGTGTGACAATAGGCTGTACTCTGCCATTCATAGCTGGGGACATCTGGTTTCAGGTTTATAGTGCCTGCATATCTGAGCTGTATCTTACTGACATTGCTACACCTTGTTTGTTGTAGCAAACACTACATCCAGGCCTCCTGCATCTACCTTTGTTTATATGCTTGTTATCTGTTAGCTTGTTATTTCACTGGTATGCTACATCCACATAGTACACATCTTTGCAACACATCTGTGACTCACTACTGTTATCTGCATTGCTTACTGTCGTGCTTCCATGTTACACATGACAGCAAGTGACTGCTTGTCATTGTTGCATTTACTTCATTGTGACACATTGCACTTAGGTTACCTAGCATTTGCTCACTGACGCTTTTATATCAGTCAGCAGTTGTAGGTAATGTCAGTACACCCTCACTCCACACTGGACCTTGTTTTCAATCATTAGTGATTACAGAGTTCACAATAGTATTCTAGCATGTCCAGAGGTCAGTTGTCAGTTCCCTCCTCAGTCCAGCTGGTGAGTGTGGTACTCCAGAGACAATGTTAGAACAGATGCATGTACACAGACAAGCCCCTCCTCCTAACAACAAATTCAAACTCATGTGAGTGATGCAACCATATACCAGACTGGAGGCTAGGCTCTGTCTAGTCAATACCGCCATAACCAGTCACGTGGCAAAGGGGATCACTCACTACACTTCCAGTCTCACGTAGACCTACCACAACAACGGACCTAACACATGATCACACATGATCATACTTGTAGGCTCAGACCACAGCTCTGCCTATGCAGCAGAGACCTCCTAAGCAGACATCCAGGCAACCACTACCACATAAACGAACATGTGCAACACATATCACACAAAGCCAATGTGCTGAACACTCACAGCCATTAACAGTTAACAACACACCTCATACACCTGTACTAGGTGCCTCTATCATCAGGCACACTCACATCACGTTCACCAGGCTTAACGAGGTGAGGGTCACGGTGTGCAGCCTGTCAGGCACTATGAACTGCCACATAACACAAACAGTCAGGTAACCCCAAGGCAGGTACAGGTATGACTCAGTCAATGTCCATGCTGCTGTGAATGGCCTGACACATTCCTCCCTGGACTACATGACATGAGACATTACAGAGCTCTCTGAGCACATAGCCCGAGACAATTTGACCCTGACCTTGAGTAGCATCCTACCCTCACCTAGAACAATGCCACAATATCAAGGCACGATGATCCCTTCCAACAATTGACTGACATACTGGTGTCATTCACAGGTGTGCCAATGCCTGCCATCTTGGGGTGGTATGCTTTGCTAGGGACAGCTTGCACCTGTCACCACAGTCCTATTGACATTTGGCGGAGCCTCCTGCTACACCCATAGTGCCTGTATTAGGCAAGGCTCATAAGGCAAACCCACATCCATTTGTATCACAAAGGATGAGGAAGTAAGAGTGATGCTACTCAACACTGGACGTCTAGACCCAAGGATGCATGCACCCAAAACCCTACCTAGCATTCTGGACATCGATATCTGTGCAGTAACATGAACCTGTTTCAGGTTTCATAGGAGCACACCAGTACTACCACGTTATAGCTGTTACCATTCTTGTCGGCCACAACACTTGAACAAGGGAGGGGGAGTATCAGTATTCAATGCAGATTCCCACGCCTCGACATTGGTGGCACAGTACAACATAGGTGTTAGGCCATTGAGTACAGAAGACGTAGTTGGGGACCTGGGGAAGAAACATGGTAGCGGTCTGTCATTTGTCTACCACATGGCCAACAAGGATTGACAGACATGTTATATAGCCCAGCTAATCATGACTGATTCACATGTATGGCAGGGGAGGTCATTGTGCCTCTGTACTCATCCATCATCAGGCCTATAATTGCGTACAATGCACCTTTTGGGATGTACCTAACCAGACACCTACAGCAACTGGTACAGGACAACAGTACATCATCAAGGGGATGCAATGGCTCACACAGATGTCATATGCTGCTCAGGTAAAGTGAATCCAGCTGGACTCAGTGGCATACTGCCTGTTCAGAGGCAATCTGTGCATGCCATATACAGCCATGTCCTACCTAGCAGTAATGAGCGTGATGCACCTCAGGCAATCAGAGTCCCATACAGCCACATGCTCAGGAGAGCTGGACCTCAGCACTGACATACATGGACATGCTGGAGGGCATATTCCTAACCGAGAGGCTCCCTTCACTCTGTAATGAGCTCACACTACTGGTTAGGCAGAGTCCCTCATTGACTCTCTTCCATAGGAATCTGGATGAGTGGATGGAGATCATAGTTGTACCCCAGGTATCACTTCTATGTCGCTGTTAGACAGAGGCAAAGTATACTAAAGTCGGACAAGGGCATAGCAGCATAAGATGTGATTGGGTGGCAAAAGACAAACACATTCTACTAGGCTTACCAATGCCCTAGGGCAAATAGCCTAGTATGAACCTATGAACTGTTCATTCTCAACTGTTCGAGCTCATTACAGAGTGAAGGGAGCCTCTCAGTTAGGAATTTGCCCCTCCAGCATGTCCATGTATGTTCTATTCAGTAAACACCGCTTGCTCAGAGGTGACCTTTGCCCAACATACAAGGCCATGTCAAACCCAGATTTGATGAATATGCTTCACCTAAAAACCTAGATCCATCAGAGCCACAAGGCGGAGACTTAAACCTCGACACAGCTATTAATAGGACATGCTGGAGGATAGATTCATCACCCAAAGACTCCTATGCTGTGGAACAAAATCACGGTATATGTGAGGCAGAGCACCTCGCTAGCCTTGTTCAAGAGAAATCTTGACCAATGGATGGGAGATCGCAGATATACCCCAGGGATTACCTCCGTGTCACTGCTCGACAGAGGCACAGCAAAATAATGGGTATGGTTCCCCATACTAAAGGGGTGGCGTAAGCCACAAAGCGATGGGCTAGGCTTGTAAATGCCCTCGGGCAGATAGCCTAGTATGAACCTATGAACATGTGTGTACTGCTATAGTACATCTGCCATATGTTGCATGTGTGTGTGTTGTGGGGATGCACAGGTAATGGCCAGATACTTCTGCACAGGTGACACGTCTGACACATTCTGGGTGTTCATCCATACATACTGGATGTGTGCTGCCATCCAACCCTGTGATGTGGACACACATTACTCAGCCTGGATATACATATCTGAACAACACCACAAGCACAGTACACTACCTTGCTATGTATGCATGTTATTACACAGTTATTCAGTAGTTATGACAGTGATGCTATCCATGCAGCCCACTGGGCCAGTGGAAGCCACAACACACACCGCCAGCACCTTTGCATATCGTACCACAGACATCCCACATACTGCATGTACTGTGCACACAGTTATCTAACCCAGAACAACTGCACACCACTTATTAATCCTGTCCAGTGGACTACAGATACAGGCATATTGTATAACAATAGTAGGAGGCTACTGCAGCACAGGGCAGATTCACATGACGGGAAGGCATCTGTTGTCTGCAGTGTTAAGATGCTTCACATTCACCAAATGCACAGATATTGCCAACATTGTTGCAGACAGTTTAGGTGCAGGTACCCCCATTGTCCTACACACGTGTTATTAGTTATCCCAGATGACTGTAACCTCCCTATCCTCTCACATGTCCAGGTGAGAGCCACCCTCATCATTGCAGAACACATATCATCACTGTTACGAAATGGTATCCCTGGATGTGTGCTACATTCACCCGTGGAGGACATAGCACCACATGACAGACTGATATTAATCCTGGCCATACTACAGGATATGTACCTGAACAGTGCCATACATACACAGTGGTCCCACACCAATGAGGAGGAACCTCTACTGACCCTGGGAACTACTGCATCATATGCACAACTGGCCTTGTGTTCTAAGCTATGGAAGTGTTAGTTATGGCCCACATGTACAACAATATTACATATGTTTATATTTCATGACTATGTACACACAACCTATCTCATGGACATACCTATAGATAGTGAACTATGATACATTTGGAGGTGTCACAGTATACACAGGATTAACCTGCTACTTTGCATTACCTGTGTTTGTGGCAGCTGTTGGTGTGTCACTGGTGCTGCTTGAAGTTTGCTGCTGCTGCTGCTGCTGGTTTTGCTGCTGGCTGTCTTTATTTCTGTTTTGTTCTGTTTTGTTCTCTCTCTGTCTCTCTCTCTCTTTCTCTGTCGGTTTTGTGCAATGAATGTATTGCATGAGTGTAGTGTGGGTACTCATTGCTTTTGTAGGTATCTGCATAGGTCCATGTGATGGCCTCTGCACCAATTGTAAGGCAGCATTTGCTAATTGCATGCAGCTGGGTGTGTACTGATTGCATGTCTCACTGTGATTTCAGGACACTGCTGTAAAAGGGTATGTGAGATAGGCGTTGCCCTTTCAGATTGTAGGGCGTGGACCATGCTGGTATGCTGTTGACAGCGTTTTGTGAGTGTGAAGGTTAGTACATCTACCATGCTTCATGCTGTTTTGTAGATTCAGGTTGCTGCATTTATCTTGCCTGTTCCTAGTGAGTGTGTATGCATACTGACACCTACAACTATATGTCATATGTATTGCTATATAAATATATATATATATATCTGTGTACATATACATACTTTCATATATGTACATTAGTTGACATTATTGGGTACAAGCTAACAATTAGCAGGGCTGTTTCTGTTAACACTACACTAGTATGGGAACCCAGTAATTGGGACTATAAAAGTCTGCATGACATGCTTTGGGTAGTAGACATACTATATTGCCTTTATCTTCATTCATACTATTACGTGTTCCACTTATTTAGCACTATATTCCTGTATGAGAGTCATGGCTTAGTGGTAGGTCATACAGACTAGTGTTACAATGGTCTTGTGGTAGGGCCTACTAGTATGCTCATATTCTGCTTTTGAGTTGAGTATAGGGCCTATCAATCAAAGTGCTGGAGGCACCTTTAAGCAGTTAAAGAGCTTAGTAGGTCTCACAGGAGCCAGGCTGTGTTGCAGATTCTGGTTGCTGCATATATCTTCACTATTTCCTGTAGTGAGTGTGTATGGCTACTGAGACCTTCAACTATATTTCATATGTATTAATATATATATATATATATATATATGTATGTGTAGATATACATACCTTCACATATGTACATTACCTTACATTATTATGTACAAGCTAACAGGTAGCAGGGCTGTTTCTGTTCACACTGAACTAGTATGGGAATCCAGTAATTTGGCCATTAAAACTCTACCTGACATGCTTTGGATAGTACATCTCCTATATTGCCTTTATACTGATTCCTACTATTACATGTTATATTTATTTTAGCACTGTGTTCTTGCAAAGCAGGCATGGCTTAGTGGTAGGTCATACAGCCTACTGTTACCAAGGTCCTGGGTTTGAGACTGACAGTGGGAATTTTTTTTACTTTGCAAACTTTCAAACTGAGTACAGGACTTGTCAATCAAAGTGCTGAGGCCACCTTTAAGCAGTTAGAAGGGTAGGTAGGTCACACAGGGGTCAGGCTGTGTTGCAGATTCAGGTTGCTGCAATTATGTTCACTGTTTCCTGTAGTGAGTGTGTATGGCTACTGAGACCTACGACTATATTTCATATGTATTAATATATATTTATATATATATGTATGTGTAGATATACATACCTTCACATATGTACATTACCTTACATTATTATGTACAAGCTAACAGGTAGCAGGGCTGTTTCTGTTCACACTGAACTAGTATGGGAATCCAGTAATTTGGCCATTAAAACCCTACCTGACATGCTTTAGATAGTACATCTCCTATATTGCCTTTATACTGATTCCTACTATTACATGTTATATTTATTTTAGCAGTGTGTTCTTGTAAAGCAGGCATGGCTTAGTGGTAGGTCATACCGACTAATGTTACCAAGGTCCTGGGTTCGAGACTGACAGTGGGAATTTATTTTTCTTAGCAAACTTTCAAACTGAGTACAGGACCTGTCAATCAAAGTGCCATAAAGGCACTTTTAAGCACTTTAAACCAGGTCTGCTCGTTTGCGGAGCTCACTTGCACTGGCGGTGAGCTCCGCTAACACAAGCACACCAGCTAATTTCTTTGAAAGAAAAGAAAAGGGGTGACAGGAAAGTGGTGAAAAGGGGTCACAAAGAGGGTAAGACAGTAGGGAAACAAGCGTGGGATTTGCAGGAGGGATGTAGGTAAGGCCCATAGATGCCCATGTCTTTGGCAGCAACAGCTGTGCATTTCCATGTATTTTGGTGAGACATTAGAAACCTTTCACCCCTGAGAGAGGTGTCAGGACAACATTAATAGTTGTTGTAGAGCCAATTGTAATTAACTGTTTCAATGTCAAGCAGACATGTGTGCGACATGGACAGCTATGTATGGGCGTAATTTTTTGTGGGTACAGAGTGCCCTTTTTTTTTTTCAGGTGAGAGTGGTATGTCAGGTGAAGGAAGTCGGTATAGCTGGGGAGGTAGGTTGGGTAGGTTAACAGACAAGACAGACAAGACGCATACAGGGCGTGTATGACACACGTGGGGGTTACACAATTGTCGGGACGGAGGTTGGGATTTCAAGATGCATGAACCCACAGATGGCAACAGTGGAACTGATATCCCCACCCATAGGCAGTTGCCACTGTTCCTTCACAGCCCAGGACGGGCTGTGCTGGGGGCTGTGTGGCGGGCAACGGCCGGGGCCGTTAGCTGTGCCACACGAGCCTCGAGCTGGCGTGGGGCCCAAGAACAGTGTCTTGGATCTCCCTTCGCACCACAGACCGGACACCGCGGAGGGTGAGTGGACGAACCCCTCCAGCCACACTTGCAGAGGGGGACGGGCCCCATCCCCTGCAGCGCTTCCACCCGACCGTGGCACAGGGCCACGGAGGGGGTCCGCCTGGGCACTAGTGCCAGGTGCAGTCACCAGCTGAGGTGGGAGAGGTGGGTCCGCTGGGACCTGCCTTCCCAAGCGTTCTAGGTTTGTGAGTAGTTATGTTAGTTTGGGTTAGTGGCATTGTATTCCATTCAGATTAGTTGTAACAGCATGCATTGGTATTCCCATCAAACAAACACCCAGATATTAACACCATTGAACAAGGGGCATATCAATATCACATGCATTATTTGAACAGAAATACACAGTCAAACAACATGCAGGGTTGATTAATGGCAACAGGCCATCAGATTTGCAGGTATGAACAGGGCACATGCACGAACAGACATGCATATATTTTTGAAACGGACAAATGTCCATGATTAATGAAATGTTCACATACCATTATTCAGTGGGTGTTGTTATATGGAATTATAGGGTTGGGCGGAGATAGAAAGTGATGACACATTCATATGTTACACATTGATTTACATTTATAATAGGTACACAATTAAGTTGAGGCTGATGTTTCAAAATAAATTTTATTTGACTGTCAAGCTACACCTGTTACAAATACATCACTATCCTACTTATTTTGAATCTGATCAGATACATCATCCTGCTACACTTTGATGACAGGACAGGGGACAACTATGGCTGTTTAGTCTGTCAGATAATCATTCATTCTATCTGCAAATTGTTTACTGTGATCACCATATACAGCATTTGGCTAGACATTCCAGATTCTGACACACTGAAATCAGTTTGGTATATTAAGTTGTACTTCCCACATGCATTTAGTTCTGTAGAAACACACTGGGGCTAATATATTCGGGGTTATTACTACTTTATTTATTCATACATGACCCTTTCTGTCAGTCTCACACTTCCTGCAAATTCACAGTTCAGGTTGCTACTTCTAGGCTTTGTTCACATGTTAGACTAGTGGTGATTCAAACACTTTCCAACAGCTTCACTTCTGTCATGATTCAGCATTTCAACAGGGATATATCTCACATGTGACTACCTCAGATTCTGAAGCTGTACTCTTGAGACTACTGCAGGTTACACTATATTTAATTAATGGTGGGACATCTGTATGACAGCACTGTTTAATTCTATCAATTATATTTCCAGTTACACTTGCATACTGATGAACTTGTTGCAGCCATACCTGCAGACTTTCAAATCTTGCTTGCACATTATATTACTTTTAATCAATACACTGCAGTGTTCTGATACATGCTACAGTATAATATTTATTTACAAGTACTGGGTGGGGTTACTAACCTGCACGGTGGCGCATCCGCACCAGCTTACGGGCATGCATCTCGCAATTCATAGAGCGGACACCTGCAGCTGTAATACAAAAGAAGTAATATTGGACTACACATCTCCATGGTATCAGCTAGTTGAAATCCTTACATACATAAGTAAAATGTAACTTATTCAGTAGTGGGGCATTGGGCATATCCCGGGCCTCCTGGATCCATTCGGACAACTGGTCTTGCTTGCGTCGTTTCAAGTCCGCATGGTGGTGACGGACCTGCTCACCAGTGCGTGGAATGCCAGTAGCACTGGTCAGATCACGAGCCAACTGGTCCCATGCCTCTGCCCTATATGCTCCCCATGAGACCTGGCCCTGCATGAGTTCGGCCTCGTGATGGTGGACAAGGAGCCAGACCATGTATCTGGACTCCTCAACGCTCGAACGCTGTGCTCGAAAGCAACGTCCCTCACCTACTCCACTCATTCTGACTGCAGCTCTGATCTATAATCATTTCTGCTGTGTATTCCCGCCTATGGGGCTTATATATGCCGATTTTCCCGCACATTTCTCTGATTGGCCGTTTTGGAATTGTATCTACTTCACTGAAAATGCTTTATCATGCTCCATTCTGGATTTTATCCCATATATATGCTATTTCTGCATTTCTAGGTATTGCTGTCATGGCTTAGTGGTTTAGTACCTTGACTTTAGTGCATGGTATCCTGGGTTCGAATCTGGCAACTGATTTTTGATTTTCCTGACAGAAATGAGTTGAGACCTGTCAATCAAACATGCCAAAAGCACTTTTAAGCACTTAAAACCAGGTCTGCGCTCATTTGCGCGGAGCTAACGCATGCGCACTGGCAGTTAGCTTGTGGGAGCGCCGCGCAAACGGTGTGCGCTGGGATAAACCTTAATTGGCTAGTGACACACATGTTCAGCTAAGCACAGCTAGTTGCAAACAGTTTCACTCTGTTAAACCGATGCCTAGCAACAGGCATGCAGTTTACAGCTTTTTAAACACTACTCAGCTACGGGCACTCCGTCTCACAGCAGCTTACCTATCAGTACATTTCTGACTATTTTTGTTATTGTGTTACTTCAGAATATATGCTCCGTTTCATTCCATTTTACAAAAGGGAATACATTTACATGTGTACAATACTGTCAGGGGGCTTTTTAGTGCTTATTTACAAAAAAAAAAAAAAAAGGTTGTTGTGGGGGCTCGAACCCTGCCTGCCTACTCTTAGGCCGGCAACTCTACCGCTAAGCTATTACTTCTTGGCTTACTTTGCATATTTAGTTCTTATATCCTTTTCCACTGATTGCTAACTGTGATTGCGCTTAGTAGCACACCCACGCATACGGGCACACAGTAGCAAACATTTACGGGGTTTTAAAAAAAGGTTTTAATTTAATTTTATTACATCTCTTCACTTTATACAGTGATGGTCTATCGGGGCATGTGTTGTGTAGTGTGTTTATGCACATTTCCATGGCCTCTCGTGGCTGTTTACTTTCAGCCATTCTAGTCTTCCGGGGGTGTGTCCGCTTGCAGGGCTTAGCCTACAGACACGCCCCCTACTCTCTTACACGGACCGTGTAAGAGTTACTAGTGTGATTCAGCATGCCTTATGCACCTCATGCATATGCATGACATGCTGACATCACACAGTTTCACTGCAGCCTCCGTGTAAGAGTTATAACTCTTACACGGAGGCTTCCTGAATCTGGCCCATTATGTTTACAGTCGTATATCTGTTTTACCACCAAGTTATTTATGCAACCTCAATGGATAGCATAGAATCTTAAAACGGTTCCATTATTCTTTTTATACTTTTCTTTTTGTTTTCCCACTATATACTTGATGTCACTCATAAATCATATACGACATCTTCAGATGCATAATCAAAATTCTGTTCAACTTTTGTATAGCATTCTATTAATTTCTAATGCTTCTGTCTGTAATATCATGTGGCACGATACACTTAGCTTTCACTTCTACATCTGCGCAGTCCGAATGTCCTCTTGAATTCAAATCTCCAGTAGGCAGGAAAGAAAAGGACATAAACCATCAGTCGCGAACAGACACAGAAGACGAAAACAGGTCGCAAACACCTGTTGCATCTGTGCGACTGGACGGGATGCAAAGGGCATCCTTAAAGTGGAACGCCCTTTAAAAAAAAACTTTTTTTATTTAAATGAATTTCTTGGCCAGCCGGTTCCAGGGCCCTTGCACCTGCCTGCGGGCGCCCTTGCAACTCAGTCATATTCCATGTGGGTGTAAATGACCTGAGACTTAACTCTTCAGACTACATGATGAGGGACATTACTGAGCTCTTGGAATGTGTATTCCAGGCTGGTATTGAAAGCATTTTACCTTCTTCAAGGATGATGCCACAACACGAACAGATGATGACTGACTTTAACAATTGGCTAAGTTTTTCATGTCATTCTAAAAGGGTGCAATATTTGTCAGCATGGAAGGAGATGGTTAACAGGCCATGCGTCTTTGCCAGTGATGGCCTGCACCTCTCTCCACAAGGCTTTTGAATAGCAGCTAAACCATTGTCCTCCACTACAGTGCATTTTTAGGCAATGCCAGATTGAAAGTACTTCTGACATAGCAAATCAAAACCAAGGAAATCTAAAGGTGTTACTGCTCAATGCTAGCTAGCAGTCTAAACAAAAAACTCCACTCCCTAGAAGCTCTCCTAACCCTATAGAATGCTAATGTTAGTGCAGTCATTGAGACATGGTTTAAAGTAACAGAGAGCACACCAGGAGTGCAAGGCTATAATGCCTTCCACACATTTAGTCCAGCTACTACACAGATAAGGACTAAAAGTGGAGGTGTCTTGATTTACTTCAAAAATAAATATATCTCAAGGCCATGGTCAAAAAGGACAATGCACTCTTCCACATTCAAATCACCATAGGCAAGATCCTGTATAACCATACCTCTCAACCTCGTAGAGCAAGAAATCTGGACAAAGCCATAAATAAAAGTGGGACAAAGGCCCAAAAATAGAGACAGTTTTTAAATATTGCTATTACAGACTTAGAAAGTTGATTGAATAACATGTTTTGCATTAGCATGTATTTTCTGAAGGGTATTAAGTCTGAAACTCAAATGTCTGTCATTATTTTCTGACTTCAGTCTTTAATGATTTGCCACTACGTTGTCAGTCCACCACAATTTTATGAAAAACAGACCAAAAATACAAGGCAAAAATCTAGACATTCAGCACAATCTGTACAGTTGAAAAGTATGTATACCACTTCTTTGCATGCCATCGGTCCACCTCCATGATCCATGAAACCCATAAGATATATTTAATCTTGTTGGAAACACTTACCATCCAAGCCAGTGCTATAGTCATTGGGTGACTTTAATTACCCCACTATAAACTGGGAATTGTATAAAACATGAAACATGCAGGTACAGAGATTTCTGGATTTTTGTAAAACATAAACTCCCTCAACCAGATTGTCAATATGCTGACATGGGGACAAATTTGGTCCGCACTGATATGGGAGAGTTTTACACACTCCCTGGTGTAATGTCTTCTCTGGTTACAAAAAGCACATAAAAAAACAGGAAAATGGGATCTGGGGCCCAGCTAACTACCATAGACACATTAACTTTGAATAAGCGTGTTTGTTCCTTTATTATAAATCACAGAACTTCATCGGATAAAACACACAATGCCTCACTTCCTTTTTAAATAAACAAGAAGCCTATCACAGCCATAAATTAAATAATTTGAATAATTGTTTTTTTTTCTTAAAGAAACTACATAAAAAACAATTCCCTTTTGTTTAAATCTACCCAATAAACTTAAAGCTTAGTAACATGCATACATAGAAACACAGTTAGAAAAAGGTGAAAAACCTTTTCTTCCTTTTCATATAAAGACATCAAATAAATAATGTATTAATAGGTAGCTTAATGTATAAACTTAATAACGTGGGTACACATAAACACAGTTAAAAACTGGTGAAAAACCTTATCTTCCTTTTTATATATAAAAACATCAAATAAGGAATGTATTAATAGTGTATATGCTTATAAATAACATTTAGAAGACTCCAATACTGATGAAGTTTCATGATTTATAATAAAAGAAGGAAAGCGCTTACTCAAAGTTATTGCATCAGTAGTGGTTAGTGGGCTTATGATCCTTTTTTTTCTGTTTTATGTAAGGTCAGATCAAAAATAGTCTCCTTTGAAGTAAAAATAAAACCTAAAACCCCAACTAATGCTGGAATGTTCCGGAACTACTCTGACTAACTTCTTACTATTAAGTGATAACCTAGCAAAATTTCAAGCCGCCCCAACAAATCCTGAGAACACTGCTGCCTACACAGAATTGTTCATAGAAACCTTATACAAGCATGTTAATAGCTGCACTGAGGCAGCTGTACCTGCCAGGAAAAAGTACAGAACTAACTAAAAAAAAAACAAGCCATACTTGTGGAATCACAGCATCAGTAGGCTGTGTAGCAGAAGGAAGAAAATGATGGCAAAAATTAGGAAGTGCAGCACTCAGCAGGATAAAAACAGTGTCATCATACTGAACAAGCAACTCAAAGAACAAATACATTCCACCAAAGTCAAATTTGAGGTAAATGTGGCCTACAAGGCCAAGAACAACCACAAGATATTTTTTAGCTATGTCCACAACCTCAAAGGCAATACACAATTGTGTGCAGAGGTCATTTTTAATGAAGCCAACTCTACTGAAAAGATATAGTAAACCAACAAATTCAACTATAATGTTAGCCCTCTCTCCCAGTCAACTTCCCCCTCAGGAAATGCCATCAAATATAACCCCTACTACCACTAGGAAACAAGTCATCAGTGTTCTCTGTAATGCCAAGAATACTGCATTGATGGATCCAGACAAAATCCCATGATGCCTTCTAAATAGTATGAAACATGACCTATCAGGTTCTCTGGACTTACTATTTAACTTTAGCCTTCAAATAGACTTCATGCCTCATGAATGGAGAAAACAATCATCCCTCTACTCAAAGGTGGGCCATTTATAGACCCACAAGTCACTCTAGTCTCAAATTGAAAACCATTACTATAATGGTCATGGTAATCAGTAATGACAAAGGAAATTTCCAAACACTGAAACCAACCAAATTTGGTTTCATCAAGAGACGACCTTGCCTAGTCAGTCTGGTTGACTTCTTTTAGAAGGTCAGCAAAGCAATGGATGAGAGCAAAATGGTCCGCACTGCCTACCTTGGCCTGGCCAAGGCATTTGGCACAATACACAACTTGGGCATTGTTGATAAACTGAAGAGGTTAGGTATAAACTCTTATGTCACCCTGTAGATAGCCAGCTAGCCTGCAGACAGGACCCAGAAAATTATAACTGGAGAGTCTACCTCTACAAAGAGGCTAGTAATAAGTGGAGTCCCTCAGGGATTGGTCCTGGACCACTTGAGTTTGTCATTTACTTCTCTGAAGTCAAGGCCAACATCAGGGGCCTCTGGTTGACCAAATATGCAGATGATTGCAAATTAGAAATAGTCATAGAATCCCCCACCAACACTAATGTCCACCACGAAGAGCTGACACAAACAAATAACTTGTGTTAGAGCCAACAACTAAAACTAAATGTCAAGAAATGCATAATAGTATCATTTGAGAGCTCATCCATCCCTGGTAACTATCATTTTGACAACATACCCTTAAGCCTCAGCCCAGTAGTAGGGGACTTGGGGACACACAAAGACAGTAATCTAGCTTTTTTAGAGGTGATTTTTTTAGACAGGATCAGGAAGCACCGGCCAGTTGGTCAAAAAAGTGCACCAATGCCTCCACATTTTTAAGAAGGCTGAAAAAAGCTAAGCTTCCTCCTCATATTCCATCCACCTTCTATAGAGGTACAATAGAGAGCATCCTCACCTGCAACTTTGCATTGTGGTTTGGAAGCTGCAGAGTTACAGAAAGGAAGACACTACAAAGAGTGGTGAGGGTGGCAGAGAAGGTAACAGGTATCAGTCTTCCATCAATACAACATTATTCTTCAAGAAGCATCTGAAAGGCCACCAAAATAATACAAGACAGCAAGCATCCTGAGCATGGACTGTTTAATCTGGACTGAATGGACTGGCATTGGGAAGGAGACATTGCACCATCAGTAACAGTTTCTATCCTACAGTGATTAGGCTTCATAACTCAGACACTAATCCCAGGGGTCTGGACAAACAAAACAATTTTTAATTATTTGTGCAATATATACTTAAATATATTCCAAGTAAGTGCAGTATTTTATTTTTTATTTTTATTTTTTTTTTTATTTTACATTTGTTGACTGGGATAGTCCAACTGGATACATATCCATTTTCAGTGGAGGACCGGGGAGAAAAGCTCCATAAACACAATACAGTCAGAAAAGCTCAGTCAAAAAACATGCAGTCAGAAAAGGTAATAAAAAACATGTAACAATATTTACATAAAATCATTCATAAGCAGAAGAAGTCAAAAGGTAATAATAACATGTAGTGTAGTTTATAAGGTTATGCCAGCTAATGATACAGGTAAAAACCAAAAAAAAAAGAAAAATGCTGGCTCCGAATAAGTTTATAAAAACATTTCCTCCTGTTGAGATTCTATTATTACATACTTCAGTTAAAAGAATAGGTATACATTGTGACAAAGGCAACCTTTACAGTCTGAGAACAAGTTGTTGTGTACAGAGTAGGCATTAAAAAGGAGATAGGTAACTCAAGGAGTAGTTAGAAATTACAGGAAGGCATTTAATCAGCGCTTGAGCATGGACATAACCAGTGTGATCTGAAATGAAGTTTGACTCTTTTCTTAAATTGAGCTAATGAGGTGGTAAGAGTTAGGTGGTCAGGGAGGGAGTTCCATATTTTACCAACGGCATTTACAAGTAGTGAGTGTCCAGATTTATTTTTAGTTTTTACTGTTTGGACAAACATTCTATTTGCTGAGCGGAGTGAGCTTAGATTACTGTATGGGGTAATAATATTTTCCAGTGCAGGGGTGGTGTTTGGGTGCCTAAGAAATTTATGAGCTTCTATAAGTTGATTTAGTTGTAGGAGGCTTTGCAGCTCTAACCAGCCTTGTTCTTTTAGGTTAAGGCAGTGGTGAGTTCTATAAGGTGAGCCAGTGGCAAATCTGTCAATGTTATTATAGCAGCTGGAGAGCTTATTGAGGTCAGATTTGTTTAGGTTAGTAAGTATGGGAGAGGTGTATAGGAGGGAAGAAAGAAGATGGGATTGGGCTATAGCTACAGTGGTTGGTGGTGTAAGAAAAGATTTATCCTGTAAAGTGACCCTAGTTTTTTTTATTTATGGATTTGATGAATTTATTTACATGGATATCAAAAGTGAGATTATTGTTGATAATAACTCCTAGGAGTTTGGTGAAGGGGTCTTGGGTAATGATGGTCCCGTTTTTAGATGTTATGGTAAAGGATGCTGCTGGGGACTTATGGGTGGGTGAGAAAAGTAGCAGCTTGGTTTTATTTGGGTTTAGGATCAGACACCTATTTGAGAGCCAGTTTTCAACTGTGGCGAAAGTAGTTTGAGTTTTTAGGAGTAGATTAGTTGGAGAGGTTTCAGAGCAGACCAATGTGGAGTTGTCTGCATACTGAATGCAGGTAGTATCTGCCATGGCTGTGGGGAGGTCATTTATTAAGATTAGGAAGAGAAGAGGTCATAATATGGAGCCTTGGGGAACCCCCCCCCCCATGGTATTGTGTAACAGGCAGGAGAGCTAGTTCTGCTATAAAATGGCTTGTTTCCTGTCATTCAGATAAGCTTGGAACCATTGGAGGGCTTGGTTATCAAAGGATAGGGTTTTCATAGTGTGTATTAGTAGCTGATGATTTACCATATCAAAAGCTTTCAACAGATCTAGAAAGAGAGCTTAGGAAGTTTTGTTACTATTCTGGTCGAGGTTGATAACACTGGTGAAGGAAAGGAGGGCTGTGGAGGTACTGTGATGGGGTCGATAGCCATGCTGAGAGTTGGTCAGCAGTTTATTCTGAGTGAGGTAGTGAAGAAGTTGTTTGTGTATGCATGTTTCCATCATTTTGGCCAGTGGGGACAGGATTGCTGTAGGTCGATAGACAGTTTTGTGGATGTGCCGCCTTTATGGAGAGGTATGATATGGGATATTTTCCAGATGGAGGGGATGGTGGCTTCTGATATGGTTCTGCTGATTAGTATTGAGATGGGGAGTACTATGGCATCTGCAATGATTTGCAGATGTTCAGCTGGGATGAGGTCCGCTGAAAGGGCAGTTGGTTTTAGCTTTTTTATTAGGGATTGGATGAGGGATGTAGAGACCGGTTTGAGGCTGAAAGAAAGCAGAGAATTTGGTATAGGAGTATTTGTGATGGAGGCACCAGAAGTTGATTGTTTGGCTAGGGCCTGAATAGTTTCAGTGAAGAAACTGTTAAAGGTATCTGCCACATCTTCGGCACTTTTGTCAGAGGAATCTGCGGGTGGAGGAGTAGAGGATCGGCCTGGGTGGAGGAGATTATTTATGCCTGCCCAAAACTTGCGGGGGTTATTATGATTGTTTTTTTGCAGGTGGCAGTAGTACTTTTTTTTGTCAAGACAGATGGATTTTTTTCTCTCATTTCTTAGTTGCTGGAAGTTAATTTGGTCTAGAGAGGCTTTGGTAGTATGCCACTTGGCCCATGCCTTATTTCTTAGTAAGATTTTAGATTTGGAAGCTTTTGAAAGCCATGGGGTGATTTTTGTTTTAATTCTAATTGATCGTTTTGGAGCCTGAGAATCAAGTATGTCTAGGAATTTGGTATTAAAGTAATCAACAGCTTTGTCCAGGGGAAGGTTTTTTAGTACTGACCAATTACAAGCTTTGAGTTCGGATAGAAATTTAATGGAGATGAAGTTTTTTATACTTCTGACAGACTTATAGGTGGGTAGATGTGTGTTACCTGTTCTGTTTTTAAGTACATATGTGATAAGGTGATCATTGAGGTCATTTGGGAGAGTTCCTGACTCCTATAGGTGAGGGTGACAGTTGATGAGTATCCAGTCAAGAATGCTCTCTTTTTGATTGGGTTTACCTAATCTGGTTGGGGAGTTTATGAGCTGGGAGAACCCAAAGAGGTTAATATGGGTGGAGGGAGAGTCAGAAAAACATGAGCTCCAGTCAATATTGAAGTCTCCCATGACGATAGTCTCTTGAGGGAAACTAGTCGATAGCCAGCTAAGAATGACTTCTAGGGTGCTTATATTGTTACCTGGGGGGATTTAATATGCAAATTAAGTTTAGGCATTTACTTTTATTAACTTGTACTTTGGTAACCAGGATTTCCACATTTTGGGCTTGGGGTGGTTGAGAGGGGACAATTGTAACGTTAAGTGTGCTTTTATACAGTACAGCTA